>NW_015654520.1:27453-81405 GCF_001515625.1 Sinocyclocheilus rhinocerous
TAAGTCACTTCGGATAAAAGTTTCTGATAAATGTAAATGTGATTTTTGTAAATCCTTTTTTGTGTCTTGGGCACAAACGCTCAATAAAGCTGCTTATTTCTTAAAGTTTATTTCTTCAAGGTACTACTATAATATAAATGCATGCATATATTTCATACAGTTTCTTTTTGGGGGGGTTTAAAGGGTTAGTTCATCCAAACATATAAATTCAGTCATTATTTACTTGCCTCCACACTGTTCAATGCTTGTTTTTTGTTTTTGTTTTTTTTTCCTGAACACAAAAAGTGATTTTGGTCAAGTTTGTCCTGCTGGTTTCTGTTCATACAATATCAGTCGATGGAGCCTGACTTTCAGATTCTTCATGACATTATTTGATGATGCTTTTTAAGGTTCTGAAACTCGGGCTCACTGAGGATGAAGAGGCCACAGCAACATCCGGTCCAGATGAGGCAGTAAGGGCAGGTGGAGTGATGGAGGGTCTTATCTGTAGTGATGGAGCGTCTCCAGGATGCTGCTGTGGACTTCTCCATCCTCACTGCTCACACCAGTCTGCAGACATTTCAGATCCTGCAAAGACGCACAAATATAATACAAAAGCAGTCATTTTAACAGCACAATGTCATTTGATTTCTGTATTAGAAGTAACAGAATTGTCTTATTTATATTTTTGTTTCAGGTTTTCCCTTTTTTTTCACAATTCATCACCTTTCCTTTCAGGTCCTGCTCCACCACAAAAGCTCTGCAGCAAATGCACAGGAATCAAGAATCAGAAAAGTGCTGTGATAACTCTGTTTGAAATTACAATAATTAAAATAAACTACAACTTAAGATTTAAAAGATGTTTTAATTTATTTCTGTAGTATACTCACTGAGAGCCTTTGATGGCAGCATTCCTTCATCAGTCACTCTGCAGCGGATAAACACACGTGTGTCTCATCTGTCCCTGTAACATCCAGACAAGTCAAGTCACCTCTGTGATTTATCTGCTCAACACTGCATTTACATGTTGTTAACTAACTTTTTATCTAACACCAGTGCTCCACAATTTATCAACAGTACTAATGGACAAATAAAATAGATAACATATGTTTAGTTACTTTATGTAAATTTGTTTATTAACATTACTTACATTCATCTAAAGCAGTATTGACAAAAGTGAATTCTACTATAATAGCACACATTCATCACTCACTCAGATGTCTGTTCATGTTGTGATGTGCTCATCTGCAATTCTTTTAGAACATTTTCCTGTCAGATATTAAGTAGACATTTAGTAATCGTCTTTAAGATGTATATGGTTTATGTAAATTCACTTTGGTGACGTACGTGTGCTTACTGGAGCTCCCCTGTTCGCTATACATAAAACATGTTTTTACAGCAAAATCACAAATATACTATACTGTCTAGTATGAAGGTATTTTTGGTGCAAAACAATTGAGCGTCTGTGACAGCGGAATTGGAAGTTGTATGTGTCTTTCATTGTTTTGTATTTGTCACACACAGCCCAACTTCCTTTTAAAATAAAATATATGGCAATTTATTAATGCACAAGTAATCTATGGAGCAAAGATTCATGTTTATTGAACAAAAACACATCTTTGGGTCTCATCCAGACAGTGCTTTACTGATAGTCTATGAGAGCACCATGAGCACTACTTTCATTGAGAAAAATCTGAAAGTTCATTGGGCTTTAAATCGCTGTACTTTTGACCCAGATGGAAGAGATACAGTTAACTGATGTCCTGCAATAATTCTTTCTAAATCATAATCTGTATGATTCTTTTTCAATCTTAATTTTTTTTTTTGAAATATAGTAATTTCACGGTTTAGTGGTAATTTGATTGCAGAAGGTACTCAACCAGAATGTTTTTTTGCTGCTGCAGGTACCACCACTGCTTCTGTGGGAAATGCATTTGCAGATTTTGACCACTAAGTGGCGCTATACTTCTACAAATAATCGGGAAAACGTATCCAAGCACATTTTTTGAGTAGCAGCCAATGTTACCTTGCTAGTGGGCTAGACATGACGGTTGCAGTAAGTGGATAATAAAAAAAAAAACATTGTAGTTAAAAGAATTTGTGACCCTGCCTGTGAAAACCCAGCTAAAGTAAAAAAAAAAAAAAAAAGTGATTTACTGTTTTCTAAATCACAATATCATACAAAATATTAGGACCCACTTTATATTAAGTGGCCTTAACAACTATGTATTTACATTTAAATTAATAATTTGGTACAATGCACTTATTGTGTACATACATGTTTTTACATTGTACTTATATTTTAAAAATACCTGAATGTAATTAAAAAAGTGATTTACTGTTTTCTAAATCACAATATCATACAAAATATTAGGACCCACTTTATATTAAGTGGCCTTAACAACTATGTATTTACATTTAAATTAATAATTTGGTACAATGCACTTATTGTGTACATACATGTTTTTACATTGTACTTATATTTTAAAAATACCTGAATGTAATTAAAAAAGTGATTTACTGTTTTCTAAATCACAATATCATACAAAATATTAGGACCCACTTTATATTAAGTGGCCTTAACAACTATGTATTTACATTTAAATTAATAATTTGGTACAATGCACTTATTGTGTACATACATGTTTTTACATTGTACTTATATTTTAAAAATACCTGAATGTAATTACATTTATAATTACACATTTGACCCATCCCTTACAGCTTAACCCACCCTTAAACCTACCCATACCACCAAACCTGTCCCTAACCTTACCCGTATCCCACCTCAATAGCAGCAAAAGTGTTTTGCAATACAATATGAACACAATAAGTGCATTGTACTTAATTTCTGATGTAAGTACATAGTAGTTAAGGCCACTTCATATAAAGTGGGGCCAAATATTATATACACAATATCATCAATATACACAATATCATCAAAACGTCAAGGATCCCCACCCAATGACTGCAGTGAAGAATTGTACCATCTTCATCTATCCGTCTTACCATACCAGTCCTTTTTCTTATTGTTCCCCAGTCACGCATAAAGCAATTGTAAATTCACAACTGATTATTGGGTATTGAGGCAAGTACCACAGACATGGATTAGGCCATGATCCTGGATTCTTGCTGAATCAAAATAAGAGGGCCATGCATGATCCTGCTTGCTGAATCAAAATAAGAGCGTAGAAGTGAAGGGAAAATATTCTATGGTGCGGCTTAATGGTGCTGAATATTGGGATCATAACACCTAGTCCTATTATGCAAAAAAATACATAAAATCATCCTTCATAAAGATGTAAAGAACATTCTGTGAAATAACCTTTATATCTTTAATATTGACTGAGTAAGGCCATGTCAAAGATTTAAATCATAGTGAAATTAATTGTTGAAATCAAACTTTGATGCTTGTTATCTCATAATTAGATTTTGAGACTTTAGCCTGGATTTCACAGACAGGGTCACATTTATTTCCAAAGGAGCAAATTTTGTATTTTTGAACTCATGCAAATACGTTTGATATTCAGAACAAATTCAAGCAGCATAGTAAATGTTAAGCATATATATATATATATATATATATATATATATATATATATATATATATATATATATATATATATATATATATATATATATATATATATATATATATATATATATATATATATATATATATATATATATATATATATACACTGTAAAAATGTTTTCATTCATCCAATTTATGTATAAGGGTAATGATTCACATCTATATTTTATTACTTGAGCCAATGAAAAATAAATAACTTGCCCTAAACAATATTTTCTATGTCTATGAAAACTATTTATAAAACCTGGCACAAAGTATATGTCTTGTTGAAGAAAGTCAATTAATTCAAATTATATTTTTGATCCAAACAAAAAAAATATCGATTTAATCAAAACAAAGATTCTCATTTAAGAATATTAGAAATAATTTGTTTTGTGATCACTGGTCGAGCTTTGTGTTTATTACGCACTCTAAACCCCGACAAGTTGAATTTACTTTAAAAAAAAAAAAACTTGCGGAAACTGGTTGCCCTAAAAAAAAATTAAGTAATGTGAACTTCAACTTTCATGTCAGGGATTCATCACAGTCACGGCAGTCACCAGCCAGGATAATCACCCGATCACAGTCACCTGAGTTCTGATCACCCGCACCTGCTGTCACCAATCAAGCCACACTACAAATACAAATACGTTCACCCCTATGGACTATTCTGGACTCTCGATACGATAGTCTCCTAGAAAGACTTACCTTCTGGTTCTCCCGCGATCCTCCAACGACTCCTTGGAAGCTGTTCCACGATCTCCCACGAAACCGGCATCAGACACTCACCCTCAGAACTCCGATAAGAACCCTGGAATCATTCACTCTGTTGACATTCACCTGCCTTAACCTAACCCGTTCCACTCCCCCACATCTTGTTTCAATAAACCATCCTGTCTTTCACTTACCCGTTGTGTCTGGCCTTGCTTTATGACAGTTCAGTTCATTTAACTTAAAATATCAATTAATTTGCAGTTATTACACCTATATTTAAGTTCCATGTGCTAATTTCCAAGTTAAATCTATATCAGTTGTTTTATTTTTCCAATTTGTTAAACTAGAAAAAAAGCAAACAAATAAAAGAACATTCATGTAATTTTCGGTTTTAGTTTAATTCAATTCCAAATGTTAATTTAAAAGCACAACAAAACATGATTTTTTTCATCTGAAAACATTTCCCCATAAAACATGAAAAAAAACAATAGTTTAACAAACTAACATAAAACAGTCTATCTCAGAATCACCACAAACGGCATCAAAACAATATGGTTTTATTCCACTCGGAGTTCACACTATTGGCAGTACTGACTTTTAGGTGCTAACTCACCTTTTCCAAGGTTGAGCATTACCTGCTGAATAAAATATTAAGTGTTTTTCAAACAATTAGTCAAGGTGCAGGGCATAAATCAGTCTGACAAAATAGACAAAGAAGGCCTGAGATCGGTCAGTTCATCCAATCTCAAAAAGTTTCTTCCAAGATAATTCCCACTCTAGATGGGTTTAGCTGTGGACTTGCTTGATGTTGATGAATGTTAATTCAGCTGAATTGCATTGGTGCATTCGTTAGTTAAGTAGTTAGTTAGTTAGTGTGTGTGCATTACCTATACATTTCATCAGTTCATGCATTCAGGGAAGCAATTTTTGCAGCATCACATAAAATCTCATTTACTGTCACAAAACACAAATACAATAAACACATATGGCGCTAACATATAATAAGGTACATGCATATCTACACATTTACACAACCACGTCCCATACAGTATATACAGGTAGGCTATATTATATGCCATTTACCATATTTATCTAAAACACACCTGCCTCTAAATACTTTCTTCTTATTTAACAGCATTTGATACAAAAGATCTATACATATTTCTTGTGTATTGTTTTTCTTGTTTTTCATTACAAACATCAATACTTTTTTAAAAACCAATATACATTTACTTATGTTTATTTACATATACTTGAGATTTTAAGTCATGTTTTCTGAATATCAAACTGATGTTATGCTTAAAACAAGAAAAAAATATCTGCCAGTAGGGTAAGAAAAATTAAAACTTAATTCAAATGGGAAGCTAGTTTGTTTTAAGCAAGAACTCACTTAATTTTCATAGAAAACCAGACTTAATATCTTGTTATTTAGCACCTCAAGTAAATGTATTTTGATTTAAGAATATTTCTTAAATACAAAAAATACTGAGTATGAAAATCTCAAAGAAAGGTACAGAAAGCAGCCCGTCGCTGGTGATCAAATGTAGCACAGAGAGCGAGGGTGAGTTGAGAGAGTAGACAGAGCGTTCAGAGCTTCTGCTCTCACTCTATATACAGCTGTGCAGGAGAGATGCCGAGGAAAATCCTGCAGTATCTTCATCCAGCTGTTCCTGAGAGCTGATTCTTCCTTCAGCCTCGATACATCTGAAGAAATTAAGACGGAATCATGTGCTTTAATGGCTCTGAACGCACTGGGCTTTAAAGGACCTGAATGACAGCCACCGGCGCTCAGAGTCAATGAATCATCAGAGGGATTGTAGCGCTGATGAAGATGAACTTTGGGACAGTTGTGATCTCTGCGGGTCTGTGCGGGCTGCTCAGTTTCATCCTGCTTGCCTTGTCCATCGGCACTGAATACTGGTACATTATAGATGTGGATGAAGGGAAGAACTCCAGCCTGGAATACAGCAGCTCTCACTCCGGACTCTGGAGGATATATGAAGGTAAGATAGTGAACACAGACAACTTGAGCTTCCTTTAGCTCCAATTTTGTGCACCTGTTGCTTACATTTAGTATATTCTAACAGTGATCTCTCTTCATCTCCACTAAGAGGATTGCTTAATTAATCATTTTACATTAAAATGTTCATGTGCATATTGAACATTTGCCTAAATACTGAGTACTGATGAAGTAGCCTGCATGAACTTAATGTGCATTTATTCATTATCCTCTTCTTACTGTTTAACATTTCACGTGTCTCATGAATAGATGGATAAAGTATTTTTAATCTCATTCTTGTAGCAGCACTAAACTGGCAAATGGTTTGACTGGTTGCAAAGAAAGTTATTTCACAAATATTCACAGATACAGTCCTCATCACTGGCTGAGTCTCCATTATGCACATAATTAATGTCTCGTCCAATTCTGTAGCTGTTTCATGGCACTAGAGACAATTAAAGAGAGAAACAGTTCCTCACACAATTCTAAATGTTTAATGTTAGATGCGATGTGATGACAGTTACTAAATATGTCACATAAAAGAACTGTTTTCTATTTCATTTTAATTGCTGTAAAGATATTTTCCACCCTTTAACACAAATGCTGCTTTTCCTTGTAAGGTGCAATATGTTGAGATTACCAAGAAAACTGATTTGCAGGCAGCTGTTTAAAGCATAATGGGTGTTTGCAACTTTTACTTGACTGGTGTTTCAATGTGACCCACAGGACAGAATGGCAGTTATCATGACATCTCATTCTACACGGACACCTCCGACCACACCGAGCAGGAGAAGCACCTTTTAAGTGAGTCTCTGAAAGCTATCTACACGTTAGCCACAATCAGAGAATGACACTGGAAATAGGCTTGTTATGTATGGATGGTGTATTCTCGGTCTCTTTAAGAGCTATATTCTCAGCATGACATCCATCCTGATCCATCACTGGCCACCTTTATTATAAAAGAGATTGCACAATTATCAAAGCTGATGGTCTTTGATTAGTAGTCATAGAAAGGGTGTGCGCTACAGCATATTGACAGAAAACATGATATCCCTATATTTTCTGGGATTTTGGCGATAACATAAATTAGAAGCTACTTTGCTGAGTTTGATTTTGTGCTGGTTTGTGTTGTGGACAGATGACTCCCAAAGCTTTTCATATTCTTTATATTCTGTGTGGTGATTATTTCATAGCGGTGATAGAAACTTTTCCATCTTAAATTGATTTCCACTGGCAGGCTCACTTTCAGGACAATTTATTCTAAGCTTATTAGAAGTATGCATGATCTTTCATGTACAATTCTTATGTTTAATCAATAAGTTCAGTTAGAATAATAAGACACTGTTGAGGCTGTTATCAACCAAATTATATCAGTATCAATAAAATCAATTTTTGCACCGCAGAAGTGGCACAGACACAGCATTTAGATTAATGTACACTTCAATTACAATTGCATATAATACTGCTATGAGATTAATGTTTTAAAAATAATATTGTTGTCAGACTTGTGTTCCTGTTTTGTTGTGTTTCTATCCCCATGTGCTCCCCGTGACCCAGTTTCTCCCTTGTTTGATTGTGTTCATTTGATTCAGGTGTGTCTTGTCAGTTACCCTCGTTTCGTCCTGTATTTAGAGTGTTGTTTGCCCTATGTTCCCTTGTCCAGTGTTAAACATCAATACTATGTGCTGCGTGTGTGTTCCTGCCTGCCCGATTTTCCCCCTTATTTGGATTATTAAAGACTGTTATTCTTGAATCTCCTGCATCTCCGCGTCCTTCACTCCTGCACAGCAGACACCGTGACCGAACACTGGACCATAAGAATGAACTGGGCAGAGGACTTTATTTGGAACCTCCAGCATGATGGACAGCCTTTGGAGCGATATGTGGAGGAGTTCTTGAGTGTTGTACAGTGGCGGCGTTTCACAAAACCATAGGGTATGGCAGTGGCGGGAGTGGGGTGGGGTGGGGCACAACACTAAGCACTGAAATATAGGAAAAAATATAGAAAGGGATAAAGTTTAAATGTCGTCAGAGTTGGTATTGTGGCTTTATCAGACACTTGCACTTAACATTAAATGGAGTTGGTTTTTGACAAGCGAATGACGGAGATCTGTTTTGTCTGTCATTAGAACGGCTGTATTCTGAGGCAGCAAGTGCATCGCATTAAACGCTTTAATCAACCTACAGGTTATAACTTTTATTGTAGCTATATGGGTGCTATAGTTTTTCTTGTCGTTTAATACACTTGGCCAAAATATCATGAAACGATGAAGCGCTATATGCACAGGATATTTAAAACGTACAAAAGTATATGGCTACAACTAGACGTCAAAAGCTAAGACTCTTCTCCTCTCTTCAAACACACAAAAACATTGACCTTTATAGACATAGTGTTTGAATAAACAAAACGCTGTACTTTTTCAAACATCACAGTTATTTATTTACCCTTACATTGCGAACAAGCGGAGATCTGTCTCCAGGCTGTGCGTGGCGCGTCAATCTGAATGGAGGCGGGGTGAAGTTATGAGGTTTCGCTGACAGTTTGAGAATGGCGTTACAAGCTTTAGTGACAAGTTCTTTTAAATGCTTTTCATTGGATAAATATTTGTAAAACCCTCAAACAGACATAAGGAAGACCAGTAGCATTGATTTAAAATAATAATAACGAATTATAATAGAGATATGAACACACAGTTAGACACAGTTAATGCTTGCTTCCGGATGGGACTCGATGATGATAATTTGTTTCGAATCCTTTCTCCTGATGACTGTTATAGACCTGCAGCTGACTTTATTAATTACGTCCTCGATTTAACTGGCTTGGAGTTCTTAGTTGATGTAGATAATCGTCCTGTTCCCATCCAGAAGCATGTGGGTGCTTCAGCTCACCATCCGCCGGCACCCTCCACATACCGTTCCAATGAGCCCGCTCACTCCGTTCCACCTGCGCTTCCCCGAGTTCTCCCGAGTTCCTCTCCAGTCCTCAGCCCAGAAACAGCCGCCGCTCCACTCTCAAGCCCGCAGGGCACTCCACTCTCAAGCCCACCAGCCACTTTACGCTCAAGCCGCCAGCCGCTCCACTGTCAAGCCCTGTGATGCCAGCTCCAATCTCCTTATCCTCAAATCAAAAGACGAGCTTGAGAAGGAAGATACGGTTTTCAACCCAGATTCGCACTCCAGAGTCCGCTCCAGTGTCGGCTCCAGCCCCTGAGTCCGCTCCAGTGTCGGCTCCAGCCCCTGAGTCCGCTCCAGTGTCGGCTCCAGCCCCAGAGTCCGCTCCAGTGTCGGCTACAGCCCCTGAGTCTGCTTATTTCATCAAGTTCAGTCCTGAATCCACTACAGCCCAAACAAATTCAGAGTCCGTTCCAAGCCCAGAGAGGGCTCCTGTCCCCACGTCTGGCGTCGGCTACAGCCCCTGAGTCTGCTTATTTCATCAAGTTCAGTCCTGAATCCACTACAGCCCAAACAAATTCAGAGTCCGTTCCAAGCCCAGAGAGGGCTCCTGTCCCCACGTCCAGCCCAGAGAGGGCTGTTGTTCCTACGTCTGGCCGTGGGAGGTCATCAGATCCCAAGTCAAGCCCAGAGAGATTTATGGATCATCTATTTTTTGTTGCCAAAATACAGAAATATTGACAGTATTAACTCACAATATAACTCACAATATAAATGTCTTGTTTATTGAACTGTTGTATAAAATCAATAAACAAAAAATTGAATAAAATCATTATCACATTTGCAGTCATGCTGATCTTTGAGAAAAATGTTTGTTCGTTTGAAATTGCTTTAAAAAATGTATGGAAAAAATGTTTACAGGGGGATTTTTGCCCCTATTTAATAAATTTTGGGGTCACTCTGACTGCATTCTACTAGGCTATCATATTTGTTTGTTTTTTGTGAGTGAGTAACACTCGATTATGTCAGCTTCCATGTTGTTAAAACAACAATTATGATATTATCATAGACAATACATATCACACACCCCTAGTGGTCACTAGTTCAAACTCATCGAAACTGAAAGGACAAATTGTCCCCTGTGCTTCAGATTTCTATAATAATAATAATAATAATAAATTTTATTTATGGGCGCCTTACATGGCACTCAAGGACACCTTACATACAAATAAAACAGTTAATAAGCAACAATAAAAACCCACAATCATATCTATACAATCATGCATAAAAATATCACCAGTATGCCTGTCTAAAAATATGCGAATTCAAACGAGATTTAAAAATTGGAAGAGAGTTACTATCACAAAAATCTTGTGGAAGTAAATTCCACAGATAAGGAGCAGAGTAGCTAAAAGCTCGAGAAACCATAGAAAACAGACACGTACGAGAAAGGACTAAAGATAATGTGTCCGATGATCTAAGAGTTTGAAAGGGAACATATGTTAAAAGTAGATCAGATAAGTAGGAAGGGGCCATGTTATGCAATGCCTTATAAACAAGAAGCAAGATTTTAAATTCGACACGCTGTTTAACAGGAAGCCAGTGCAGATGTTGAAGAACAGGAGATATGTGTTCCATAGTAGGAGTTCTAGTAATTATTCATGCTGCTGAATTCTGCACTAACTGTAATTTGTGTAGAAGTTTAGCAGGAAGACCATAAAAAAGAGCACTACAATAGTCGATACGTGAAGTGACAAGAGCATAGACCATAATAGCAGTGCTCCTCATTGAGAGGGCTGGGCAGAGGCGCATAATATTACGTGTATGATAATAAGCTGTCCGAGTAATCTTATTAATATGCGCTTCAAAAGACAGAGTTTTGTCGAGGATAACACCCAAGCTCTTGACCTGAGTTGAAGAAGCAATTATAGAACCGTCACATACACATAGAAAAATCACTGGTCTTTGACAAAATGTTTTTTGTTACTAACAAGAAGTATTTCTGTTTTACTACTGTTAAGTTTAAGAAAGTTGGTTGAAAACCAAGCTTTAACTTTAGACAAACAGTCAGGAAGAGAGAATGGAGGAAGTATAGCAGTAGGTTTTGAAGAAAGGTAGAGCTGGGTGTCGTCGACGTAATTGGATACCATATTCTCTGAAAATATTTCCAAGGGGCAGTAGATAGATGATAAATAATAGAGGGCCCAAAACTGAACCCTGTGGGACACCTGTAGTAATACGTGATAACTTAGATTTTAATTGGCCTAGTTGAACAAATTGAGTATTACCCGAGAGATAGGATGTGAACCAAGCCAGAGAAGTACGTACAATTCCAACGGACTGCAATCTGTCTAATATAATTTCATGGGAAATGTTGTGGACCACTGAAGTTAAATCAAGAAGAATTAAAGGGGTCATATGATGTTGCTAAAAAGAACATTACTTTGTGTATTTGGTGTAATGAAATGTGTTTATGCGGTTTAAGGTTAAAAAAAACATATTATTTTACACATACTGTACATTATTTTTTTGTTCTCTATGCCCCGCCTTTCTGAAACGTGTCGATTTTTACAAAGCCGTGTTAGAACGAGCCATTTTAGGTAGGCGTGGTTGACTCTTAACTTTTATAAAGAATATCTCTTTGGATTTGAGACTTTAGTCTTTGCAACTTTACAGATCTTCTTTATGCACCAAGAGCTTGTAACACTCCAAAGAGAAAGGAAAAATTGAAATTCCAGGATTTTAGTTAGAAATATCAAGTTAGAAATTAGACGAAAATTATCAAAATTATTTGGATCAGCACCTGGCTTGAGGACAGGAGTTATTAATGCAGTTTTAAATGAATAGGGAACAGTGGCAATAATAAGAGAGAAATGAATTATCTCAGTAGCCGGGTTTCCATCCAAAGTTGCGAATTTATCTTATGCGCAAAACTGGAATATTGCATAAAACATTTGCGAACAAGCATCGTTTCCATTCAACAAGTCAAAGAGAACAAAATCGTCACTTCCTGATAAACTGGCACTATAAATCACTAAGAAAAGTAGGAGAATATAATAATTTTCATATATAATAAATTACTTGCGCCTCAGAGCGAGCAGACAAAACACAATGAATGCGGTCATTGCTTTCGGAGGTGGATGCTGCTGTTTGGGAACGCAGTCGTGTAAGACATTTCTGGGAGGCAATTATACAGAAACACTTTGATGACAGACTTTGCTCATGCATTTCCGAATGACCATAACAACATTTCAAATGCTGTGAATGAGATCGGTCCGCTGGTTAGTCAGGTTTTGCCGTCCCATAGCGCAAAGTCACATGACTTTTTTGATGCGCTTGGAGGAATTTATTCGCAAAATGCATTTCCATCTCCCATTATTCGCATCAACCCTTTTTCGCACAAGTCAAAAACCACCTCAAGCGAGCGTAAAAACGTTTTTATTCTAAATTTGACGTTTCCATCACTCGTTTCTCACGCGATACTTCAAAATGCGCATTAAAATAGGGTGATGGAAACATAGCTAGTGATAGAAGGCAAAAGAACTGACAGACAGACTTTAACTAATTGAGTTGGAAGTGGATCGAGTTGACAGGTGGTTGATTTAGATTTCCGAATAACTAAAGTTATCTCATCTAGGCCTACTGTAGGATGCTGGAAAGTAGAGAGAACAGAATTAAATGACTGTGTAACACTGAAGCAAGAAGAACTTACTAAATCTGAGACCAACAAAGACTGATGAATATTTTCTGTTTTTGTATTAAAAAAGTAAACTTAAATGTGTGGCAGCAGGTTACACTGAGCATGTAATAAAGGCCTGTATGTGTCTCTGCAGACTTGCACAGGGTCATAGTAGTCCTGCTGCCTCTCAGCCTGGTGCTGCTGGTCTTTGGGGGGATCTTCGGTCTGGTGGCATCTTTGGCTCAGAGCTGCACTCTTCTCACCTGCATCGCTGCATACTTCCTCATCTGCAGTGAGTGCCATTAAAAGCTACACAACATTTATTGGACACTCACATCAGCTGAAATGAAATGAGGTCTCAGCGGTCATATCGCTGGAGTTTGTGTTGTGTATAGGTCAGTGAGAGATGTGAAGACAAGAGGAGTGAAAACACAATGGGAATGAAAGAAAACAGAAAATGTCAGGTGCTCCAGCTGAGTGCAGCTGTTAGGTGAACTGGTCTCACACAGCGAGGGGTTTTAACAGATATGAAGGTTTTTAGCTCAATAATACATATCCACAAAGCCTGAAATAATGAATAGCAGAAATATTGAACAGATTTATTTGTTGTGTTTAATGTGTTTAGAGAATTCATGTTCTTATCCTTATCCCAATTATGTTCCAGGCACAAATAAATAGGGGCGTAACGTAAAACATATTCATATTCATTCTTTTGGTTTGGCATGCATGTTTACTGACCAAATTCAGAGTTGTTTTATCCATTGCAAGTCTGGACCTTCTGTTTGTGTGGAGCATAATTTGAAACTCAAAGTTTCCCCCGCTATTATTTGCTATTATGTGACATATTCATATATTTTGATGTTGTGAATGCATATGAAAAATACCGGACACAGAAAAGTGTACAATCCAAGTTTTGAACATGAGTAGTGCTTCGATCTAAATCACAAACCAACACAGCTTTCACAGCGTGTGTTGTTTATTTGCATTTAGACATGTTTTCCTCAGCAGAACTTATATCTTATAGTTGTGTCCTTATCTGTGAATGTTAGAAATTCACACAAATAGATTCTGCGCAAAGGCTCATCCTGACAACAATTGAGCCTCCATTAAACTTCACAGTCTTCAATGAAACAGCACAGACATCAAACAGGAGCAAAATATTTCTGACTAAAATATAATTTTTTTCTCATATGTTCAGGACATGGTGCTACTGGATCCACACAGGCATATAAAGTAGACGATTTGCACTATACCTCTGCTGATTACTATATAGCTTCTATACATTACAAATTCAAAAGCTGCAATGAGATATTATGATTTGTTTTTGGCATTCAGTCTAATAATTGTTTACAATTCAGGAGGCACCACATGACAGCAATGAATGGTTTACTTACAGTGCCTTGCGAATGTATTCATACCCCTTCATTTTTTTTCACATTTTGTTTTGTTGCTGCCTTATGTTAAACTGCAATCTACAACAATCTACACTCCATACACCATAATTGTAAAGCAAAAAACAGGTTTTTAACATCTTTGCAAATTTATTAAAAATAAAAAACTAAAATGATTCCATTGCATAAGTATTCATACCCTTATCTGGGACAGTTGAAAGCTCAGAAACAGGTTTGCGTCAAGCCACACATCTGTGGTAGAGTTCAGAAAAAAAAATTCTCCTTCATTGAAGGGTCACAGAAGCATGTAGTCTCTGTTACCCTTAACGGATGAAGTTTGAAACAACCAGGACTCTTCCTAGAGCTGGCCTCCTGGCCTAACTGAGCAACTGATGGAGAGGGGTTTTGGTTAGTGTGGTGACCAAGAACCTGATAGCCACTCTAGTTGAGCTCCATGATCATATGTGGAGATAGGAGAAACCTACAGATGGACAAACATCACTGCAACACTCCACCAATCCAGTCTTTATGGCGAATAAATAGGGGTGTAACGTAAAACATATTCATATTCATTCTTTTGGTTTGGCATGCATGTTTACTGACCAAATTCAGAGTTGTTTTATCCAATGCAAGTCTGGACCTTCTGTTTGTGTGGAGCATAATTTGAAACTCAAATTTTCCCCCGCTATTATTTGCTATTATGTGACATATTCATATATTTTGATGTTGTGAATGCATATGAAAAATACCGGACACAGAAAAGTGTACAATCCAAGTTTTGAACATGAGTAGTGCTTCGATCTAAATCACAAACCAACACAGCTTTCACAGCGTGTGTTGTTTATTTGCATTTAGACATGTTTTCCTCAGCAGAACTTATATCTTATAGTTGTGTCCTTATCTGTGAATGTTAGAAATTCACACAAATAGATTCTGCGCAAAGGCTCATCCTGACAACAATTGAGCCTCCATTAAACTTCACAGTCTTCAATGAAACAGCACAGACATCAAACAGGAGCAAAATATTTCTGACTAAAATATAATTTTTTTCTCATATGTTCAGGACATGGTGCTACTGGATCCACACAGGCATATAAAGTAGACGATTTGCACTATACCTCTGCTGATTACTATATAGCTTCTATACATTACAAATTCAAAAGCTGCAATGAGATATTATGATTTGTTTTTGGCATTCAGTCTAATAATTGTTTACAATTCAGGAGGCACCACATGACAGCAATGAATGGTTTACTTACAGTGCCTTGCGAATGTATTCATACCCCTTCATTTTTTTTCACATTTTGTTTTGTTGCTGCCTTATGTTAAACTGCAATCTACAACAATCTACACTCCATACACCATAATTGTAAAGCAAAAAACAGGTTTTTAACATCTTTGCAAATTTATTAAAAATAAAAAACTAAAATGATTCCATTGCATAAGTATTCATACCCTTATCTGGGACAGTTGAAAGCTCAGAAACAGGTTTGCGTCAAGCCACACATCTGTGGTAGAGTTCAGAAAAAAAAATTCTCCTTCATTGAAGGGTCACAGAAGCATGTAGTCTCTGTTACCCTTAACGGATGAAGTTTGAAACAACCAGGACTCTTCCTAGAGCTGGCCTCCTGGCCTAACTGAGCAACTGATGGAGAGGGGTTTTGGTTAGTGTGGTGACCAAGAACCTGATAGCCACTCTAGTTGAGCTCCATGATCATATGTGGAGATAGGAGAAACCTACAGATGGACAAACATCACTGCAACACTCCACCAATCCAGTCTTTATGGCGGTGTGGCCAAACTCAATCCTCTCTTCAGTTAAGACACAGGAAAACACACTTGGAATGTACAAAAAAGCACCTAAAGGACCCTCAGACTGTGAGAAACAAAATTTTCTGGTATGATGAACCTCAATTCCAAGCATTTCAGCTAAATATTTAGTTATGCAGGTATGCAATATACTTATTTCAGTTTTTTATTTTTAATACATTTATGAAGTTGTGACAATTCTGTTTTTGCTTTGTCAGTATGGTGTATGGAGTGTAGATTGATGTGGAAAAAAGTAATTCCTTAACTGTCACCGTCCCGTATACGGGACGCCTAATTTACTTCAATATATTACAATTAAATCCTAATCTAATCATGATAAACTATATATCGTTGGAAAGGTCTAAGACTTGTAAATAGATATTTCACCACTGTTTGTTGTTAAAAATTATGTAGGAACAGTAATAGATTAGTTTATGACAAGAGTGCACCTCAAAACATATACATCATAACAGGAGTTCAGATCTTTGTCACAAAAATTATTTTTCGTTTCCTTTTTCCCTATTACATGTTTTAGCAATCATCATAAATTATATATAATTTGAAAACCTCAAAATTCATGCTGTGAAAACCATTTTGAAATCGGACATTGCGTTACCATGGAAATGGTACTTTAAAATCTTATGATCTTATCTTAAAATCTATAAAAAATCTTAAAATCTATGACACCTCCCCTTACGGTCTTTTCGAATCAAAACTTTTCATAATCTTTACAAAATACATATCGTTGGAAAGGTCTGAGTCTCAAGATTCCATATTTGGTAGTTATTTTGTCATAGACATAATATTGAGAGAGAAATTGATACATTTGTGATAGAAAAATGCATCAAAAAAATTCAATGGAGTTTGGATGACACCCGGTGGCTGTTCGTGGTATAACGCCTAAACAAAATTGCATAGGAACCTTAATTTTTTTATATCAACTTCAAATTTGGAACACAACTTATTTAGACATATGGCTTTAATTTTATAGCAATTTGGATTAAAACATTTTATAAAATATTTATTTAATATAAAATAAAATAAAAGTAGTACAGTACATTTTCTTTGCAGTAAATTTAAACTTCTATAACTTTTTTATACTTTCATTTTGGAATGATTTCACTTCTGCAATAATCTGCAGATTGTCTTCTTTAAAAAGAGACCAGCCTTAGGTCTGTATTCAAAAGCGTTTATGAATTATAACAATTTAAGTTTGAATAGTGCACTTTCACATCTATGTTCAAAAAAGGGGGGGGGGACAGTTAAGAGGTTAAAGAAGTTTATCATAAGGCAGCAATATAACAAAATGTGAAAAAAATTAAGGGGTATGAATACTTTCGCAAGGCACTGTATATACCTGTAATCAGCAGATGTTGCTCCTGTGTCTGTAAAGGTATTAAACTATAATAAGAACATCAGCATTTGATTCTGTCTTGAATGACACATAATTAATTCACACCCTCATTACACTTTGTCATAATTTCTTCTCATCACAATAACTGAAATCATGAGATTGGGACCGGATGTGTGCTGCAATATTTCAGATGAGTTATTGTAGAACACATCAAAATATAAATGGGAATGACATACAGTTTTTTTGTCAATAGAATATCTCTGTTTATTCTGTCCTCAATATTATTGTGATAGTATGTTTGTGATAGGATATGATGATGATGATGATGGAGTGTAGTTTGGGCTCTTTTGCAGCACTGTAACAGGTGCTTGTGTTCCAGCCTGAGCACAACAGAAAACTGAAGTGCTGAATTAAGGGAGGGATGGAGCAGAGAAAAACACTGGGATCTGTAGAGGTTGAAACCCTGAGGTCAGCGAAGACCATTACAGCTTTTTATTTGTGTTCTGTTTTCAGTTCCATTGAAAGGGGCTCCTGAGATGAAAAAAATGACTATCCTGCCCAAGAACACAGAAGGGTGTATAGTCTCTATAAATGTGAACTTTGCACAGCATTGTATGCTAGTATAGTTTAGTTTCCTTTGCTTATGTAGTAGATTTTGATATTGCTGAGGTAAATTGTTGCTGTATTTGTACCAATGAGTGTTTGGTGGTCCACAAGGACTAAACATTACACACGACTGATGGATTAAAGAAAAAACGGTGGAAGGATTGAAGCCTCACAGGAGATTACGTACATGAGTGATCTTGTCTGTAAACATCCCTGATAGCAAGAGAGCAGATGAAAACCATTGAATCAATGTAAAAAATTGTCAGTGTTAATTGCATTGAATCAATATCACTGACAATGAAAACGTAACATTACAATACAAGAGTCAAGAGCCCAACTAAAGCAAACACTGATCACAATAATGGTGGTTTGTTGAAATTTCAACATTTTTCCAACATTAATTGCGGGTGCAAATGTGATATTGATTCAATGCAATTAACACTGACAAATCAACAATTTTTAACATTGATTCAGTGGTTGCTTGCTATCAGGGATAGCACTTTTCAAAAACACAGACATGAGGATCCCTCTGGAATATGATGACATGACAGGAGAAGATGGTGATAGTGATTCCATCTGCTTTTGCCTCGCAAACATTTGCTGTCCTCCAACTCACACAACTCCACAAACATGAATTGCAGCTGCGCATCTCCTTTCATGACACTGATGAATTAATCTGCAGCAGTAGCATCTAATCAAGCACCATCTCAAAGCCCTCGCTAATGCCGAGTTCACACTGCACGATTTCCAAAGTCGTCGGGTCACCGTGGTTTTCACACTGCACGATTTTAGCCTAATTTTTCACTCGCCGACAGGTTTTGCGAAATCGCCGACAAATGCCTGAAATTGGAGGCAAATCGGTGCTCGTTCACGCGAGTGACAATCACGCAGTGTGAATTATCAAAGACGCGAACCGAGGGAATTGCCGACAGCTCCAGATATTTAGCATGCCAAATATTTTGCGGGCGTCGGCGACGTGTCGACAATTCCCTCAGATCGCGAGTGAAAAATCTGGCTAAAATCGTGCAGTGTGAACTCGGCATAACGTTTAGGATTCTTGCATCAATTAATTAAAGGCAGGAGTGCATCATCAGACGCTGTGTATCTTTAACTCAGTTCAGCTCTCCTGACACACTTAGTGTAACACTGTGAGTGTTGCAGAATTTTTTTATTTTTTTTATTTATTTAGTATAAAGAGCAGTTCACGACCTCCAGGCTGTCTGTGCTTCTGAGAGCCGATTCATCCCTTTGGTTTTAAAACATCTCTTCTTGCATCAGACAGTGAAAAAGATGTTTGTGCTTGATAATATTATATGTGCACTTCAAATCTTATATTTTTAAAAGGAAAGTAAGAATAAATTTAATTTGCTACCTATTAGATTGTGTTTTATTAACGCCTACGCCTACCCCTTACAGTAATGCAAATAATACAGTAAAAAGTAATGCAGTAATACAGTCATTATTGTTGTTTAGCGTGACAAAAAATTACACAATATTGATGTGCGCATTCCCAGTAGACGCAGCTGTATCCCATCTAGCCTTAACTGATTAGAACCCCATTTCCAAAAAAAGTTAAGACATTTTGTCAGATGAAATAAAAACAAGATTATGTGATTTGTTAACTCTCCTTTAATTATTTAACTGACAAAACTACAAAGAAAAAGATTTCAAATGTTTTCACTGACCAATTTTATTGTATTTTGTAAAAAAAATAAATAAATCTTGTACACAATATTGTGAAAATATTCAGGGAATCTGGAGAAATCTCAGTCTGTATAGGGAAAGTCAGGAAACCTCTGTTGAATATGCTTAACCTTCGAGCTCTCAGATGGCAGTGCATTAGAAAGCATCATGCCGTTGTGCTAAATACAGTCACTCTGGTTCGGGAGGACTTTGAAAAACCATTGTCACTTAACACAGCCTGTCACTGCATCAAAAAAATGCAAATTGAATCTCTCTTACGCACAGAGACAACCATACATCAATCCTATACAGAGATGCTGCTAAATGGTCCGAAAAATGGTGGAAATGTGTGCTTTGGTCAGATGAGTCCATGTTTCAACTGGTTTTTGGAAAAACAGACACTGAGTTCTCCATGCCAAAGACGAAAGGGATCATCCAAACTATTAACAGTGACAACTGCAAAAGCTTCATCTGTCTTGGTATGGGGTACATCAGTGTCCACGTCATGGGTGACTTGCATGTGTGTGAAGATACCATTGAGGTTGAGGCATATAGTGGGATTGTACAAAGACATGCTACTATCAAACTGACGTCCATGATTATTAGAGTGAGACAATACCAGGTCTTATTCTGTATGTGCTACAACAGTGAGGTTTCATGGATGTGCTTGACTGCCCTGCCTGCAGTCCAGATCTGTGTCCTTTTGAAAATGTGTGGTGTGTCATGAAGAGGAGAATATGACAACGATGACCAAGGACTGTTGAGCAGCTTAAGTCTTGTTTCAAGCAAAGGTGATATAAAATAGCTGCAAACATGCCTTTGCCCCAACTTTTTTGGAGTGTGTCGCAGCCATCAAAATCGATTTGTTTTCATTTACAAAATACAATTCAAAATGTACAATTACAGTTAAGGTCAGTGAAAACTGGAGTTCTATAACAATAAATTTTAGCTTATTTACTGACTCCTTTGTTCATATCCTTTCCTCTCGAGTGCTCTCTATTAATGACTGTGCTGAATGTAGCACAGCGTCTGGTTTATAATTTGTTATTCTCTATTTTTGTCATGATTGCGTTAAGGTTTATTAATTACAGTACTCTGTGTTATCTATTTCTATAGTTTATCATAAGAAAGGAGAAACATCTAAGATTCATGAAAAAACATTCGTATCTTATTCTCTGCAGATGCAATTTTCGTCTTTGTGTAAATTACTGTCAATTATTCACCACCAAATTTGGGTCAGAACTTCGTCCAACTAGAAAAAAATGATAAAATGAATTGTTTTTCTTTCTATAGCCATCTGTCAACTGTCAATTTCTCTGACAAGCACAGAAGCAAACTCCACATCAGCTGTGTCAGTGCATAATTTCTTTATCGTCTTGAAAAAAAGAATGCATTATTTGAGAAATGACTGATGTTTGATTGCAAAGCATCAGGAAAACCTCTCTTCTGTTCTTCCTGTTATGTATCATAAGTTATCGTGAAAGGTCAGGGCTTCGCTGAGCTTCATGTAAGTGGGTTAATTACAGCAATGATGACTGAGTTCACGCGGTTCCTTCAAGCAGGTCTTAAGGAAAGCACACATCTTCTTCCTATTAATACTCCCACCACTAACCTGTGTGACTGTCATATTCTGTGCTTGTGCACTACTGAGTTTCATTCTAAAGGAAAAACTAATTTGCTTATCCTCACTGTATAGGACATGATGAATCAGGCCATTACAGCTTTCACATGGAGGCTGTTCAAAATCCTGCCATGCCACAGAGCACCACTCACATAGCTTTCCATTAAATTACATCATATTTGTCCCAAATTGTTGTTGAAAAGGTACTGCCCCAGTGACAGCTTTTGCACCTTTTTTCTGAGAGTGCAGGAATATCATACAGATAAATTTGGCAGAACCAAAGCCTCAACTGTTGTCATACATACAGTAGCTTTAAATACTATGTAACACTATTTAATCTTTTTCTGCTAACTGACATTTCATTAAAGGGGTCATATTATGCTGCTAAAAAGAACATTATTTGGTGTAATGAAATGTGTTTATGCGGTTTAAAGTTCAAAAAACACATTATTTTCCACATACTGTACATTATTGTTTCTCCTCTATGCCCCGCCTTTCTGAAACGCGTAAATTTTTACAAAGCTCATCGTTCTAAAAAAGCGAGGTGTGCTGTGATTGGCCAGCTATCCAATGCGTTGTGAATGGCCGAATACCAACTTTACAGATCTTCTTTATGCACCAAGAGCTTGTAATACTCCAAAGAGAAAGGAAAAATTGAAATCGCATCATATGACCCCTTTAAAGCACTTTCTTGTTTGATAAGAAAGTAACCTGAAAGACCTGACGTGTCGCTAAGCACTTTTGCACGTCAAAGAACATTGGCCTGGATTTTAGCGTATGCACACTCTAAGATCAAATCTGTGCATATGAACGTTTTTATAAATGAACCCCCTGGTCTCCCATCTTATCCAAGCTGGTTAGGCAGGTTAGTAGTGGTGGTTTTAGTGGGGTTTCAAGCACTTGTCATGTGGTTAGGCTCAGAGACTAGTTGGCTTCCCTGCTAAATTGGCTAAAAACAGCTTGGTCAGACTAGTAACCCAGCTTAAGAATAGTCAACAATCTTTTGTTGTTTGCTTCAACAGGTTTGAATACAACATTTTATGGCCTTTTATGAGAACATTTTTATATGAAAAGTACTGATAAGTCTGTTGCTGCCTGGTTGTTTAGTGAGTGAATGGAGTGTAATGACGGCTCTTTGTCCACAGGTCTGGTGACGGTGTCTGGTGTGAGCATCTATATCAGTTACTCTCAGCAGGCTTTGGAAGAGCTGCAGCACATGGTGGATATTAAGTCACTTTCTCACGTCCACATGTCCTTCGGCTGGTCTCTGGTCATGGCCTGTCTGTCTTTTTGCCTGGAGCTGCTCACGGGGATCCTGCTCATGCTAGCAGCCCGTCTCATTCGCCGTCAGTGCCAGCACGAGCCTGCTGCAGTGCTCACCATGAGCCAGAGTTCACCACAGCTTCTGAGACTGCAGTGATGATGATCATTTCATCTACAGCCTTATCAAGAAATGAGTTTGTGCTGCATCAAATTTAAAATGGAGAGTGCCGGGTGGCAAATGAGACAGCTGCATCAATTATTGAATGAGAGTGTTTATTAGAGGACTGCAAAATTTGTCTGCATCACTCAAGTGTGTCAGTGCAATCACCAATGTCATGTGTCATGAATTTACTGTATATAACATGATGAATCAAGCCATTGCAGCATATCTAGGCTATGTAAAGTTGGGTTTCTGCCACTGAATAAAAAATAAAACGATATAGTTGCAACTTTTTATCTCACAATTCTGACTTTTTTTTTCTCGTAATTGCAAGCCAAGACCTCTAGCCTGTTTTTAAATTACAGTGTAAAAAGCTTTACTTGTGACCACACCAATACTTTTACATTTTATGCAAATTTTAATACACATTCTGCTTAATATACACATAAAACTTTTTCACACTAAGATTTAATACATTCAATTGCTGTTTTTTTTATTATTAATGGTTATTAGAAAACTGCTCTGTTGTAAAACTGTCATACAACTTACAGTAACAGTTCTTTCATTTACCATCTACTGTATAAGCCATCTTGAAGTACCATAGTAAATATTACTGATGCCTAGCAATATTCCCTTAATGTTGTATGTTATATCTCATTTTATCTCTTAACATAATATTATGTATGGAGTTTTTCTATGATCTGTACTGTCTGATCATTACTACACAAACTCTGGCATACATAAAGATACTTTGCAAGGCATATACCAATTTTAAATGAAGCTAGTTATAATTATGTTTTCATTTGTGAATTTACATATCTCTCTAGGGCTCAAATTTAATTGAATGTCCAAGTCGCACCATGTGAGCTCAATTCAAAAATCAATATGTCACTAAATTAATCAATCAATTTAGGAAACAAATTTTAAAAATGTGTCATAGGAACAGAGTGGGCTGTTTTCTTGAGTGCTCAGAAATAGCATAGTTATATCAATTTTCATTCCAGTTTCCAGAAAGGAAGTCTTCTCTGAATATTGGACATTAGTCCAGAGTGTAATATGCTGTATTATTTGCAGGGAAATATGGCTGTGTTACATCAGTGTTATAAAGTAAAATTGCATAGCCCATACAGCAGTGGTGACCGGGTGGCTGTAAATCTCTGACTGCTGCATTGGAGGCCAAAATAGATGCAATCAAGACAGCATTAAATGTTAAACCCATTTTGTTAAGTGAAAATAAAGGATGGTAAATGGTCTGGTGATGAATGGAGTGAGGAATGTGCCTGAGCACAGTTTTAAAGTTTATCTTAATCACCTACTCTATACAATTAATTCTATGAACAAACAATCAAGTAAAATATATATATATATATATATATATATTTAATAATACTTTTCTAAAATATAAATGTAGTTGCTTGGAGATTTTTTAATAGCTCATGTCAAAAGAGTGTGATGAGTTTTGACCACATTTAATGATTTTGTAAATGAAAATGTGTTCAGCTGTACAAGAAATATGCAATGTCACATCGCAAATAACCATATACATCACTTTGACAGGGTAATTAAAGAATTGTGCTGCGGGTTCTTTTCTTTTTCTTAGGCTCTCACAATGTGAAAACTACAACATTCGTTGTGTTCTTGCTCACTTGAGTTAACGAAAAATAACTGATTATTTATCACATTCTTTTGCTGGATTACACTTGGAATTCACAGTACTTTCTCTTACTTGTCCACCTGAACAGAATATGGAATGTTTCAAAGTGGTGATTATCATTTTGTGTGGGTAATGCCTAGTGCACACTGTATGATTTATAATAGTTTGTTACGACTGTTGCTTGTCAGACTGTATGAACATGATCCCAACTATAAGCCATTTTGGATGGTAGTATCTTAGTTGTCAGACTATACACAGCAAAAAGCCCAGTGTTAAATTAACTCTACCGGGAGTTTATTTGAGTCCACACTCAAGAGCAGGGGTGCCCAAACTCGGTCCTGGAGGGCCGATGTCCTGCAGAGTTTAGATCCAACCCCAATTAGACACACCTGAACCAGCTAATCAAGCTCTTACTAGGCATACTAGAAACTTCCAGGCAGGTGTGTTGAGGCAAGTTGGAGCTAAACTCTGCAGGACACCGGCCCTCCAGGACCGAGTTTGGGCACCCCTGCTCAAGAGTGTTAAAATTAACACTGAAGTAGTGTTAAAGTTAATGAGATAATTAAGTCATTAATTGAGTCATGATTGACCATTATTAAAGACACCTGATGTTAACAAGCAAAAAAAAATCACAATTTGTAAGTCACCATTATAGTGATCAGTGTTTGTATTCGTTTGGTTCTTGACCCTTACATTTATAACATTACATTTTGTGTGGCTGCTGTAACTGAGTTATAACAGCCAGACAAGCCAAGCAAATGTCATCAGGTGGTGATGATTATGTTTTAACATAATCATAATTTGTCCTGAATCACTGAATTGCGTCATCAGATTCTGTGCTACTGATGGCCGTCGTAGGAGAAGCCTACAGATTTTTTGCTTGCTTAGAAAAATAGCAGTACCTCTCCTCAACAAGCCACATGATTTGATAAATCATTAATGTCCAGAACTGGAGTGGAATGAGTTATGCTACAGCTCTTTATAATGCAAGTCAGTTCACTCAGAACTTCTTACAGAAGCTCCAGTGATGCTGCCAAAAAAGCAAGAACTGAAGACCAAGAGATGACTTTACTGATTAGTCATTGGCTCTTTTATTTGCAAGGCAGGACTTTCAGGTGCTTCTCAGTAGTCAAATTGATGCTTACTTATTTCCAGATTTGTTAATATTTACTATGAGTTTTTTAAATGAACAAAAACATAAGAACAGATTCCTTGAGAACAGCTGGTAACACTTTGAAGTGACTCATGAACGATCAAGAATTTTACCTTTGGTATTATATACATTTTGTGATTAGTGGAGGTTCACCAGTAACAAAAAGTATTCAATTCAAAAGCAAAATACTAAAATATAAATCATATTTTTTCTGCATCTGTATCTACTGTTCTAGATCCGGCCAGAGAATCTGCTTTACAGACACCAGAGGAACAAATGCTTTCTCATGCGGATATATGTTATATAGCTTACCATTCATTACCATATCAAGAAGAACACATCTATGGGGCTGAGCAATGAGGAAAGTTTTAAAGGAACACATTAAAATCTCAGAAAGTCAATGAACCAGCTACATATCACTCGGAAAGCGGACATCTTTCCACTTTAGTGGCACAGTATGACGGCACTGGCTGCCCAGCTCCCTCTGCTCATCATAAAATAATTCACCCTGAAAGGATGTGATGCTGATTTGTTCAATTATTTGAAATATACCCTCGTTCTTAATTAATCTGATGCAAATTTATCTACACGCTTAAGAATAAAGGTCCTTTATTGGTCTCTATGGTTCCATGAAGAACCTTTAAAATCCACTAAATCTTTCCATTGCAGAAAAAGGTCATTTATTCAAAAGTTCTTCACACTAAGAAAACTTCAAACTTCACACTTCTTTTAAGAACTGTTCACTGAAAGGATCTTTGGGTAACCAAGAATGGCTCTTCTATACCATTGCTGTGAAAACCCCCTTTTGGATCATTTATGTTTAAGAGTGTAAAGCATTTTGCATTATTGATTATAACTCTTTTATGGGGGTTTGTAACTCATGTGGGGTTTGTAATTTCACATGCTAGTTTGTCTAGTCTAGTTTGATGGTACTTTAAATGAACTTTCGCGTGACTCTATGCTTTCTATACGAGTGCATGATGTGTTATTAAAAGATTAGTGTTTAGAGTTTTACACAAAATGTTTAAGAGCTGGAATTTGTGTGAAAATGGGTGAATAGTGTTAATTAATGATTGTGTTTTGGTACATGATTCAATGGTTTGAAGCATTTTGCTCATTAGATGAGTTTTAGCCTGTAAGTGATTGAAAAAAAAAGTGTGAATTTGCTTTTTGTTACCATGCTTAACAGTTTTGTACTTACCATATTTTAATGATTAGTGTAAGCTAGCTTTGTTATGTCTCTGTAAAACAGAATAGCTCCAGGTGAAATACAGTAATGCAAGTTTTTCAATGATGAGCTTGATAGGGCCGCTGCTATAGATTAAACCTGCACCAAACGCATTAAACTTTTATGGTACAAATTATTTCTTCTCTCACTTGCTGCATAATCAAGCAGAGCTTGGGGTAAACACATCGCTCTTTTCCCTGTTGGCATTGAAGGATGTGTGCAATTTCATTTTTCCCCCACACATCTGAGAAGCTGTGAAATCTGAAAGCTTTTTCTTACAGCCAGAACTCAGGTGGGTGGATTTTTCCTGTTGCTTTAATCACAAAATATATCACCACCCATTGATGGATTCTCACATTTCATCATTCACACATAGCATGGTTTACAGAATCAAAGTCATCTATCTTTCCTGCTGTGTTGTTCTTCACTATCCTCTGCGTAGCTGCTTGGACTGATTGCACTTTTCCTTTCAGTTTTACACAGAACTGATGGTTCCTAATATCAGGTACATTGTGTAGTTAGTTTCTCATCTTCAACCTTGAATGCCTTTCGTCATATTTATCATTTGAACCTCACAAATGCAACATGAAGTGCAAGATCTATTTTTATCCTGCAGAATGTGGCAGATCCTAAATGACTCCTACAGACTGAAATCCAGTCATCAAAAAGTAATCTGAATGTATGAAGAGACGTGGAGGAGGTTTGAAGATCAGTATTTCTATTATTCACAAATAAGTGTCATTTGAGATCTTCACAGCACTCCACACAAAACCCATACTAGGTCTTGTGATAACAGTGGCAGACCTCAATTTGAAGATGAATTCAAGTGGGGATTAAAAATATCTATCAGTGTTTTATTCATATGGTATATCATCTTGGTCCACTTATGTTCTCTACCATTGGCCGAATGTGCTCAAAATCTTCTGTCTTTCATCTCATCAATATGTGAATAGTGAACCATGTTTGATGTGGGTTCTCTTGAATCATTAATGCTCAGGCATATTGGTCTTCTTCTAAACTTCTTTGTGACCTGTTAATTAAAGTGTTGATGTTTGAAGGGCACAGTGTGTGGGGACTGTGGATTAAAGGATTGTGGCTGGAGAGCTGGAGAGCTGGAGGCGGATTTGAGGACTGAGGAGTCAAGTTGTTCTGTAAGAAATCCTCCTCCACTTTGACGAGAACAGACTTTGGGTGTCAGATCGTTGGTGCAAAATCTTTCCCAGGCTGGTTTGCTTAAGCACTAAGTAGAATGCTAGTAAGGCATTAAGTGAACTTAACTGCTACGGTACATTTCCCAAAACCATTGTAATCTTAGTAGTACATGAAATGTTAAAACATGACTGAGAGCCTTAAACTGCAGAGGAAAAAAAGGATATTTTACTTGCCTCCGCAGCTTACCAGAAGCACATAATACAAATTAAACAATATTAATGGTTATTTCAAAACCATTCTACACTAGTAAGATTTTGCATCCCATAAACCTCTATATCCCTTTTTTTTTTTTTTACAGTTTAGGTTCTGTGTTGAGTTGCCACTTGATGACCAATGTAAAATCCTGGAGTAAAATCATTGAGAATCAATGCACAGGAATAACAGGTGTTTGTTACATATACAGTACATAAATCCAGTCAAAGAGAGATTCAGAGCATATAATTATCATATCTTTAAACACACATGTGGTTCATTCAAATGGTGCTCTCATCTGGACTTCATAATTTGGCTAAATTGCCCAACGAGAGGAAAAACTCCTCTGGCATCGCTGAATATTGACTATTGAGGAGAGAAACGATGATGCCAGCATGTCAAAGGCATTTTTAGGTTGTGATTGGTCAACATGAATCAATACGTTACTTCCTTAATGTATGTTAATGGTATTGTCCATGTTTCAGCAGTGCACATAATTTCAAAGGAAATAATTGTCCTCCTCAATACAAACTGTAACTTGATTTTGATGTGAAATGAATGGATGGCTTAACCAATCCCTCTTTTTTTTATGATTTCCTCCAAATCAATAACATCAATAAATAAATTTTCCTAGTTAAATATGCTGTTTCGCTTGGATATATGTAACAAAAGTGAATTGTGAATTTTGTGTCATGTTTACCAAATTTCCCCCAAAAAAGCCCTGAAAAAGTTTTCCAATGTCTGTGTTGTGTGTAATAAAATACAGAGTAATAGAGTGAAGTATTGCATTGCCATTGACAAGCAGTGAAATTGGTTTTCTCAGAAAGAACCATATAATTTACCCTGTAGAGTCTCCTGGTGCCTTCAATGGGCATGTCCAGGCATGATGTATAGACTTGAAATTGAAATAAAATTGGCACTTGCCTACTCCTTAACAACTGATACAAATCAGCAGCCTCATTTACACACACTGCAGGGCCTAATGCATGGGTCCAATATTTTTACGTGTTTTGCCAAAACAATTCAGTGCAAATGCAGTCTTTGCTTTTGTTGTTGGCAATTTCCTTGCATCATTTTGAAGTGTACTTGCAGCCAGTGTAAATGCGACCAATTTGAACATGGTAAAGACAGCACAGACCAAACAATATCCTATTGTTTCTAAGCACATTACAAATGGTGCTGAATGTGATTGATCACGGACTCAAATCTCAATGGGTTCGAGAAGCTGATTTAACTCTCCAGTGAAAATATTTTTTACAACTCTGTTAAGCTCCAGCAGTCTTTATGATATACATTTTTAGGTCTACAACACCCATTTGAGACCATCACTGAACAGGTGAAAAAGCACCATACAGAGAAGAGAAACCGACAAACAGAGATACTGGACCTACATATCAAAGAGAGTGATGTATATTGTGGTTGATGAGTCCTCTGAGACCCAGAGCAAGCACACTGAAGTGATCAGCAGGTTAGAGGTAAAATTAATTGTTTCTGTCAGGGTTAACCAGTCTGACTTAATTTGGTCAAGCTGCAGTGGCAAGAACAATGTAGCCACTAGATGTCATTCTAAAGTCATGCAAATGCTCGTCAGCTGATTCACAGTGTTCAGTAAGATATCCCTAAACTCTGTGCAGAACGTACTATACAGTAGTTAACCATGCTCTTATCCATGGAAGCAGAAATTCATGTGTGGTCCATTCACTGCCATGCCATCCTGAACACATCGCATCTGCTGAGTTCATTTTTCAACAAATGCAGAGGGAGCCAGAGCAGGGCAGCTGTGTTAGGTTGTTATTTGAGAAAATATCACTTTCCACCACACTGTTGCAGTGCACGACTGGATCACAGAAAATGACCAGTTTCTTCCAATGAGTTTCTTTTGCTGACCCAGCTTATAAAGTCTAAAATTAAACGAATGTATAAACAAATGTCAAAAGTTACCATGATCACATCAGACTCATATGGCTGTGAGGACATTGTGATGATTATTGAATGTCAGTGGTTTCTACATGAACGAAATAAGCTGCAGCTAATGTTCTGCTACAATATGTTCTGCTTATTTAACAAGTATCTCATGGAAGTGTTTAAATGATTATTGTAAGGTACCGATACACTTTGACGGCCAATGCAACATACTGTACGAATCTCAAATATTGAATTATATGATAACAGATGATTTACCAGTGACCGTTTACTTTTGTAGGACTCTTAAAATTGATATTTTCCTTGTTGTCTGCAACTCTGGGGCTACAGGGGATCCTGCGCTAACAAACCAAATGCTAATGGATGGCTTTCTATAGACATCATTGGTTCATTCTGGGACTTTTAGGAATAAAATCAAAATTGTAGTTTTGTCTAATCCATGTCTAGCTCTCCTAACATATGGCAAAATAGTAAACTTTTAACAAATATTCTAATTATACTTTTTTCCCCTAAATAATAATGTTGACACATATTAGACCATACAATTTTTTGTTGAATAAAATGCTCTCTGTAATGAGAATGTTTCTTGAAGACACCTGATGTTAACAAGCAGAGAATCACAATTTGTAAGTCATCATTATAGTGATCAGTGTTTGCATTAGTTTGTTTCTCTCTGTTTTTCTATGTTTCTCTCCTCTCTCCCTCCTCCTGCCACAGTAGTCTTTTGTTTAAAGTCAACATCTTGAGCTTTGTACAGACCTTATTTGAGGCAAAAACCCATTGATTTAGGGATAATGGAAGCGGAAGTGCTAAAATGCTAACTCATTTCCGGATTTTAGCACTCATTCCTAAATTGACAATTTACAAAAGGGATGAGCCATATGATTTACCCCACCCCAACTTCCTGTTTCAATAGGAAATATGTCAACACAGGAAAGAAAACTGCCATTTCATGACATATTTAATTCATAAATGTTTGTAATTAAACTTTTTATATATGCGTATATATGTGAAAATATGTTTCCTATTTGACCTTTGGGTTGGATCACTGGCATTTACCATCTAAACCTCATCTCCTCTTTCCTTTTGGAAACATTCAGCTTACCTCATCCATGATGCATCTCAGGCCACAACACATAGTTGTTTTCCTTGTAAAAGATTTAACCCTGATTAGTTTTGCCAAGAATGAGCTCATTGTTAGGATCCTGCTAGCTCTTGATAAAGAAAGGTTGCATGAGGAAAGTAGTGAATGGTTAGATTTTACTCTGGTATATTTCTGAGGCCACAGTCAATACACCTCCATATGAAAGCGTTACATCATAATTGACTCATGGGTATGATAACATTAGCATAACTCACATTAATACACCACAACGATGATTGAGGCCGAGAACTTAAGTAGTCGAGCACATGAGAGGAGAGAACCTGTGAGATTTTTTAGTGAAACTTAAAATATTTTCCCTGTCTGCTGTCTTGGATGTTACAGTGATAGCTGCTACTAAAGGGTTTGAGACTGAACATGATTTTTTTTATTCATTGCGTCAATCAGCACTGTCATGAAGTCGATCTACAGTGGCTCTAGAGCAGGAGTGGGCAAACTTGGCCCTTCCAGGCCACTTTCCTTCAGAGGTTAGCTCCAACCCTAATCAAACACACCTGAACCAGCTAATCATTGTCTTCAAGACTACTAGTAGGCTACAGGCAGGTGAGTCATATCAGGGTTGGATCAAATCTCTGCAGGAAAGTGGCCTGGAAGGGCCAAGTTTGCCCATCACTGCTCTAGAGTGACTAGTCACATGGCATTTACGGCTCAGGTATACCTGGCTTAAAAATGTTTCTAGATGTGAACGCCCATCAGCAAAAATATCAGCTTTCTGAGGAAGTGTACGCCAGCCAATCAACTACCATTGAGATGAATGGGAATGTTAATAGATTGCTTTTTCCAGGTATCATATACCTCCTTATGACAAACAGCTGAGAGCCTATTTATGCATAACTTTCTGTACAAAGAACATTTGTATAGTAATGAGTTCATGGTGGAAATTAAAACAGGATACCGGCAGATTTCTGGTAATGCTAGTTTCAGAAGGGACAGAGGAAAAGATACATTTGTCTTGTGTGTGTGTGTGTGTGTGTTTGTCTGCTCATTTGTGGTTCTGGCAAAGCCATGAGTCATCGTTTATAAGTGTGTAATTGTTCTCTGGAGCGCTGTCTGTTATATTTACACTAGCTTAGAAGTGTTTAAACATGCCATAACTAAATTCAGGAGAAAACTGGGCCGTTCTCACAGTCAGCCTTGACTTCAATCTTACGTAAGGTAGATTAAATGGAACTCAATCCACCATAAAAAAGCTCTATGGCTCATTTGGCTGGATTCAAATATGGCATGATCACAATAAAGGCTGTTAATTAAACATAATGCAACCATATTTTACAGCAGCTTGTCATTGTCATTTCATTTGTGTGCGTTTCTGTGTGTGTGGGTATGATTAGATCCATTTTATGTAACGGTGGTGTTTAAAAAATAGCTTCCTCAGCTGTTGTCTTGGGTGTAGAAGAATAGTTCACTCAGTGATGAGAATTCGGTCATCTCTTACTCAATCTCATGCATCTTAAATCTGTATTCTTATTCTGTGGACCCCAAAAGTATAGTATACGTTTTTGAAGGATTTTTACACAGCTCTTTTTGTGCTTTGAATGAACTACTCATTTGAGAGCAGGAGGCATTACCTCACACTAGAGGGATGTGAGTTTCCCAAACAGCCCCTGACAAAGAGCTCTAAATTTCTCAGCGTGTGTTCCCAGCATTCAATCAGCTCACATCAATTCCTCTTGTTTGGTGCTGAAGGCCAGTAGGACTTCTCATGTCCCATGAATCAGGAACAGAAGCAGTCGACTCCCCTGCAATGTACAGAAATGAATTATGAATAAATTCAAAACAACTGAAAACTGGCAAAGGCTGCAGGGTAATTATGCCAGTACTACAGTAGGTGATGTCAATTTTTTGAAAGCGAGACATTCTCTAAAATCATTTCATTGAAAGGACTTTTTTTTTTAGTCATTTTTAGTAGTCATTTTTTTTCATTACTACTAAATTACTACTTAAAAAAACAACAGCTAACAATAAAAAACATTTGAAATTTGAACTCAATTTATTTATATATTTGAATTGCATATAAAATTTCCATCAATTTAGATTACACAGTAATCTAGTTTAGATTAAGATTAACATTAATGATATTAAAATCAGACAAGAAACAGGTTCAATTTCTATAACTGTACTGATAATCTGAATGTCTTTTAAATACACAATAACCAGGTTTATATATTTATCATCAGTCAATTGAATTTGTATCAGTCTCATACATTTGAACTAATTGCACCTTGCTTGTTCCACAGCTAACCATATTTTAACCTACACTTTTAAATGAATAAATTTAACTGTTTTCACAATAAATGGATTTATGCATTTATTCTGAGCAATTTGGAAAATGCATTTTTGTTATTTAAATAAAATCAAATAGATGCAAATAGTTAACATTAATCTATGCAATGGCTTTTTTTGAGTGTAGAAATCTTACCTGTTTCAAGTATGTATGACTGACAAATATGCCCTACGTTATGTTCATTAGTTTGTTTATGTTAAAACTGTATAAACCAAATGGATGGGGGAAGGGTCTCTTTTTTTGATAAATGATGGAGATGGTTGACTTTGAGTGTGTTGATTGCCTGTTAGGGAACAGGAATGGCGGGAATATTTTTAGCGTCATTTTTAACACGGTCGTTCGATCATTTTCCAGACTCTTATGTAACAACAGAATGGCATTCAAATGTTGTTCTGATAATCTGAGTTCCTGTGTCAGTCAGATGTGTGAGCACAAGAAAGGCATTTACCAGATGTGCCCAGTTTAAGAAAAACATTCAGATCTGGAATATCTCACACATGCTTAAAGCTCGGTGAGGCCTTTCACACTAACTGAACGAGCATAAAGCAGTTTAGTGTGCTGTGCAGTGATATACAAGGTGTTTCTTGCCGTAGACATAACTATTTTGTGTATTATAGCTTGTCTGGAGTGCTGTAGTAACCAATCAATCACCAATAACCTTATAAACTAAACGAAAATGCAAAACAAATCCTCAACTAATGTTAAAGGAATCATATTTGGAATGCTTATTTGGGATTAATGCATACTGGTTCACTTAAAGTACACTATAAAGTGTGCAGTATTCGGTTAGTTAGCTACCCCTCTTCCCAACAACCTATAGCCTACGCCTTGCATCACACAACATCTGGTTGTCATGACAGCAAAGAGGGCTTGGCTTTCTCATAAAGCCTGGAATAGCAAATCTATATCCTCGGTTCATTGCCTGTCAAGGTTCTTCAGGGAAATGCAGGAATCTGTCTCTAATTTTTTGCCTTCCTCCGCAGAATGTTATTCTTGACACAGTCCACTCTGAAACATTTCCCTGTCTGTTTACATACGATTAGAAACATTTTCAGACCGTTTCATCTGTGTGCATATTGTTTACAGTTATGGTACACTATTGGGTCACCACACGATGTAAAATCTGAATCCTGAAGCAAAGCCAATCGAGAACCACTGATGTAAACACACAAATCTAAAGCATGACAGCATGACTTTTTAAAACTATATTATTTAGACAATGTTCTTCACAGGGAGAAGAGTGTGTGACAGCTGCGCAAACAGCTCTGTCAACACTGACATACCATGACAGTAAATGAAGGGCAGGGCTTTTTCCATCCAACGTGCAATTGCGTCCTGTGTTTACTCATGTTTGTTTAAAGGCTTCTCCCTCCACTTAGGGAGAATCACACATCAGTGCCAACATGAATTTCAGTGGAAGAATTATAATAACTAATGGGTAACAAAGGCCCAGATGACCCTTTCAAAGATAAACTGCAGTAAAGATCAGTCTGATTACAGAGTATGCAGTAAATCCGTCATCTGTAATATAACTGCAATACAGCTGCAGCTCAGTGCTGTCTAACTGCCTTTTGCATAATCTAACTGCAGCTCACTACAGTACAATTATAGTTAAATGTATTAAATTTGCACTAAAAGGTTCAGTGAAATACAGTTACACTAAACGCAGTACTGCAGTTCAATCAGGGCCCGTTCTAGACATTTGGAGGCCCTAGGCAAAATTCATGTTGGAGGCCCCCCACCCCCAATAAAAAAAGCACTTGAAACAAATATGATTCCTAACCTTTTTATTTATACAACATTTCATTTTAAACGTTGTACACTGTAAAAAAAAAATCCATAAAATTTACAGTAAAAAAACGGCAGCTGTGGTTGCCGGAATTTTACCGTAAAAAATACGGTAGCAACATTTTAGGTTTTAACTTAAATTTACAGCTAAATACCGTAATTTCATTAACTGATATAATGTTAATATGCCAACCTATTGAAGTACTGACATCTGTTTTGTACCTTTGTAATACACTGATAACCAAGTCTTTTACCATTAAATTCATGGTCATTTTTTACTTATACGATCAAAAATTTGGACACATTACTATTTTAAATGTTTTTGAAAGAAGTCTCTTATGCTTATCAAGCCTGCATTTATTTGACCAAAAATAACAGTAATATTAACATTATTTAAAATGTTATTGCAATTTAAAATAATTGTTTTCTATTTTACTATACTTTAAAATATAATCTACTTCTGTGATGCAAAGCTGAATTTTCAGCATCATTACTCCAGTCTTCAGTGTCACATGATCCTTCAGAAATCATTCAATATGCTGATTTATTATCAATGTTAGAAACAGTTGTGATGCTTAATGTAGGCTAATATTCATCTCTTTCATGCTTATTCTGAGGTCACTGTAGCTATACGGATCCAGTCTCATGTCAGCTAGATGCACCCCAGAAACTGGTAAGCCTATAAACCAGTAAATTATCTGTCCAGAAATGACGCAGATCGACAGAACAAGTTTATATTTAGAATACATTGCAATCACTCCAAAAGAAATGACAACTCACACACCTGCATTAGGAGCTATTTAACATTTTGCTTCGCAGCACCTGAAGAATGTGTTTGTTACAGCAAACATTCAGAAGGCGGGACCCACTTTAAAACGGCAACATTAATTGGTTTAATTGCAGGTGAGTGACAATTCAATTATATCCAATGAAAAATGAGGCTAGTATTTTGCTGTCTGTCTTGACTGGTGGACTATAGCGTGTAGGGGATGTTACGGATATGGAGGCCCCGCCTCAAAGCCCGAGGCCCTAGGCAATTGCCTGCTCTGCCTATAAGTAGCGCCAGCCCTGAGTTTAATCCAGTCTAACATCATGTTTGTCTAACAGCTGCACAGCACAATGAATTAGACTACTGTCATGCAGCCATTGGCATTAGAACTGTGTCAGTTTTTATATTGCCAGCAGCTATGAATGTTTCTGGTCGGTGTGTGACTCGTTCAAACATTCTTTATATGATTAACTTCTCTGATCTCATGATTAACTTCTCTTGCCAGATGGTTTCGGGCATCCTGAGTATTTGAATTTTATTTAAATGCAATTTTTTTTCCTGTTATTCAACTTTTTAATGTCAGTAAATTTTGATTTGATCAAATACTTTTAGATAGTGTGGTAGCTGTTGCCGTTGAAGTGTTTACATACTACTTACCATGGTGCAGTTCTTGGGAACAGCTACAGCAGTGTGGGAATGAAGCACCTGGAAACCTGGACAGAGTTTGAAATACATTCAGATGTAACAGAACTAACTAACAGAAGTGTGGAAAAGTTGATACAATATACCACGACTTTTAGTACTACAGCACAAAGTGTGGCAAACTATAATGGGTAACACTTTATTTGGTAACACTTTATTTTGATGGTCCATTTTGAACAGTCTGTTGACAATAAATAACGTTGCACCTACAAGTCTACTAACTCACATTAGAGTATTAGTAGACTTTATGCTTAAATAACTCTTTATTGTGATGGTCTCCCAACAGACATTCTACTGACTATAAGTAATTTTGCAAGTACATGTCAACTTATTCTAACCCTAACCCTACCAGTCTACTAATACTCTACTAACACTCTAATGAGAGTTACTAGACATGTAGGTGCAACGTTACCTATAGTCAACAGCATGTGTTAAAGGGACCATCAAAAAAAAGTAAAACCCTTTATTTTTATAGTCCACTTTAGACATTCTAAGTAACTTTGCTACTACATGTCAACTACCAGGCATTAGAGTATTTGTAGACTGTCTGCTTAATATCAGCTAACATTTTATTTTGATGCTCCCCAACATACATTCTACTGACTATAAGTAATTTTGCAAGTACATGTCAACTTATTCTACTAACCCTAACACTAATCCTAACCTGACAGTCTACTAATACTCCATCATATTAGACTCGTTCACAATCAATTTTTTTTCTTTCTATTTATTACAACAATGCATGGATTCGCTGCAGAAGGCATTCGTTCAGAAAGATCAAAAACATTTTTAAATATAACTCCGACTGGATTCGTCTGCCTGGAAGGCAGTAGATTACTAAAGCTTTCACTATTTAAGTCAGGGTTGTCCAAACCAGGGGCCAGTTGCATAAACTTAGCCACCATGTTAAGACTGTGTCTTAAGAACTAGTTTGACCAACTAGCAGTTGCCAAGGGGTAATCAGTCTTACTTTTCCAATACAAATGAGAACAATGTACCTTTTCATAACTGAATTAAAAAAGTTATGACCAGTCTTGAAGAAAATAAATTAGGTGACTAACTTTTTAAATTTGCTACAAAACTATGAATAATATTGAGGGATCACACACCTTCTGATCAATTTATTTCCGTGGATAAGGATTAATGTGGATAAAATACTATTAAATAATTTAATAGAGACTGCACTCACACAATCAATGTCTAACAGTTAAAACATTTTAGTTTTTGGTGACTAACTTTTTAAGACTAGTCTAAACAGTTTATGCAAAAGTTCTTGGGGGGCCACTCGAGTTTAGTTTTCCCTTACGGAACAAAAATATATGGGAATATACTGCAAAATATAAAGCGATATATTACATAATACATTTCCATATATGGTAAACTAGTGCTTATATTTTTCAATATACAGCCATATATGCATTGACAATGTATGACTATATATTTATAAATACAAATATATTTAGAAATGAAGACAAAAATACAAAAAAATCTAAAGTTTGATACTTTATTGAGTATATATTGCACATACATGTTCCAATATTTATTTGACCCTCTAACTCTAACACTTTCTATTCTATTTTAATTCTACTTTATCTATATTTATCTTTTTTATTTTTTATTCTTTATTTAAAAAAACAACAAAAACAAATACTAGCTTTCTATTTTTTCTATTCTATCTACTTGTTTTTCTTTGTTTGTGTGTGTGTGTGTATATGTGTGTGTGTGTGTATAATATATGTATATATATCAACTTATTCTAACTCTAACCCTACCAGTCTACTAATACTATACTAACACTCTAATGAGTGTTAGTAGACATGTAGGTCTACTATACTACACGTAGCAAGGTGTGTATGTATATATACACACCTTGCTATGTGTACTGCGTTAGGCTAACCGAGACTTGTCATTTGCACTTATATATTGTTGCTCTTTTGTTAGTTTTGACTGCTTTTATTGTCCTCATTTGTAAGTCGCTTTGGATAAAAGAGTCTGCTAAATGACTAAATGTAAATGTAAATATAAATGTGAATGTATGTACACACATATACACACACATTCACAGAATGAGTTACAGGAGATTTCTAGTTCCCAGCATGCTTTGCTTCTGACTGTTAAAGGAGAGTAAAATTTTTAAAATTAAGTGTTATTTCATGTGTTTTTGCTCAATATTAATACAGTGGGAGATCTGTTAGTGTATAATGTTCTATTTTGAAATGTAAAAGGGTTTCTGGTATGTGTAAGTTTGTGGGGTTACCATTGTGCTGAAGAGTAGAGCCTGTGGTTAGGATGACGATTGGACAAACACCATTAAGATTACATATTACTTTACTTAAAAAAGTAATGGCTGTCCTCTTTTCAGCACAGTGATTTAACGAATGAATACAGGACATGAACCAGGTGAGTAGCCAGGTAAGTTTCTCCATAGGAATTGATGAGACCAGACACTAAGGCGTGTGAGTGTGAGTGTGAACTGGTGCAGGTGGTAGACAGAAGGGATCATGGGAGTGTAGTGCTGAGGATGACAGGCCTGGTGAAAGGAGCTGGTGAACTGGTGACAGTACTCCCCCCTTCCCGAAGGTGTGACCTCACGCCACACAGAATCCACCACAGCAGAGCGGACATTATTGAAGTTCCCCATGGTGGAGTAGACGACCACCACAGCAGCGCAGGGGAGGCTGAATACCCCCACGGTGGAGTAGATGACCAGAACAGCAGTGCAGGCAAGACTGAAGACCCCCAAGGCAGAGCAGATCACTACCACAGCGGTGCAGATGATACTGAAGTCCTCCACGGTGGAGCAGAAGACCATCATAGCAGAGGAGACAAGCTTGAAGACCTATATGATGGAGCAGAAGATCACCATGGCTGATCAGATGCAACTGAAACATTAAATGCAGAGAGGTTAATATCAGCCACAAGGGTTGTGTCAGAACAGGCAGGGAGCTCAGAAGTGCTTTCCACGGCCATGACTGGGACAACAGGGTTTCCCAGGATGATCTCTGTGATTTTCTTGGGGTAGACTGGAAGTTCATATTTGATCCCTCTGGTCATTTTGAGGCAGACAGGCAGTTCATATATGACCTCTCTGGTCACATTGTGGCAGACAGGCAGTTCATATATGACCTCTCTGGTTACATTGTGGCAGACAGGCAGTTCATACGACCTCACCGGTCGCATCGAGGCATAAAGAGAGTTCAGATACGACCTCTGCGGTCACGATGAAGCTGGCAGAAGGTTCCATTACTTCTACTGCAGTAGCGTTGATACAGACAGGAACTTCAGATATAACCTTTGTGGTCATGTCGAGGAAACTCTGAGAATATGACCTCATAGTGGTCTCCTTGGCTATTTCGCAATCACTTGATGAACAGGAGAACATGCAGACTTCATTACAGGGAAACTCGGTGAACAAAGGATCATATGGGCTTCCATAGCCATCACATGAGAACTCAAGGAGCAGGAATCAATATCGGCCTCCATGGCCTTCACATGGGAAATTTGAGAACAGGGGATAATATTGGCCTCCGTGGCCTTCACATGGGAACTTTGAGAATATGGGATAATATCGGAGTCCATGGGTGCAGCAGGACAAACAGAAAACTCAGGGACGACCTTCTTGGTCGTATCTAGACAGACAGAAGACTGGGAAACGACCTCCCAGGGGTGCGTTTCCCAAAAGCATTGTTAGCCAACTATGGTCGGAATTTCCGTTGTTAGCAACATAGTTCAACGATTCTGTTTCCCGAAACCAGAGTTCAAACGAACATTCGAAAACAGCGTCCCAAACTTACGTGGTAGGAACTACAGCTCTTGACCTGTGGTTAGAAGCATAGTTTCTTGTTAGTAAGACATATGGACTTAAACAAATTATGCTTTTGGGCACAATATTTTGAAGAGTGCGCATGTGCATAAATGCCTAAGGGAACCCCAGAGTACTGCATGACGTAAGAGGAAACCCGCAATGAATCAAACATCAAATAAAGCAACATGACAGGGAACAAAACAAAGTAAATTAGTCATCAGGTGCCATGTTCAATACAGCAGCATCTCAGAAATCTCGAATCAATTAATTAGCAGAAGTTATTACTCCACCACATGCGTGTGACATCATTAACAACGGCCCTAAATTGTTGAACTACTGTGGTTAAAAAAATGGAGATGCGACTGTGTTTGGGAAACAGTCATGACTGGCTAGTTAGTCTCCACAACAATGCATCATACTGGTGGTTAATCAGTGAGTTATGCCGTTGTACGGGAATCGCACCCCTGGTCATCTCTGGGCAAACAGGAAACTTAGGAATGACCTCTGTGGTCGCATCTAGACAAACAGAAGACTGGGAAATAGTTTCTGCTTCAATATCCTTCTGAGTGCAGTGTGCTGCCCAAACACACATTATAGCCACCGCCATAACAGGGAGAGAAATCAGTAGAAGAGGGTACAGATCTCTGGGATGAAAATTGGCATCGGGACCATCTCTAAACTGCATTTGGGGGCTGGAGCCTTCACTAGACTCTGGTCTGGGGCTGGAGACTGCACTGGACTCTGGTCAGGGGCTGGAGCCTGCACTGGACACTGGTCAGGGGCTGGAGCCTGCACTGGACTCTGGTCAGAGGGGGGAATTCTCATATAGACTCAAGGACTGAAAGTGAATGGAGAATTTTCTTACAGAGATGAGTGGCCTCTATGGCTGATTCTGGGGCCAGAATAGACTCGATGCAGAATTCTGAGGATGGAACAGACTCATTACTGAATACTAGGGCTGGAGTGAACTCGTGACTGAACTCTGGGTGTCAGGGACCCAGCAGTCAAATAAATAGTAGGGCATAGAAAAAAATGAGTTTCCCAAAAAAAAAAAAAAATTTTAATGAATCAAAGAAAACCTTTACAAATTTAAAGAGAAAATCAAAATTCAAAGAAGTCAAATCAACTGACTTAGGCCTATAAAAGAGGTCAACAGAACAAAACTAAACTCAAAATAACTGAAGGCATGACAAACAAACTGAACTGACCTAACAAATTACAAAATAGGAGCACATTTATACAACTGGACTAGTCCATGTTACACACAAGAGGGGGAAGCAAGAAACAACTACAAAATACAATAACAAAATAAGCATCAAACTATTTAAACCATTGAAATAAAAGATTAAATATAAATCTGGGAAAGAAAAACTAAACCAAAATACAATTAAAGGAAATGAAAAATTAGAAAGAAATGCTAATTTTGTTGACAACTCAATCCTCCCTACAATTTATTTGTATTTTTTGCAATCCATTGATACCGGCCAGCGGAACTAAAGAGTGGTGGAAGCAGCATGCCGGTCCTTTAGACGGACGTACCCCACGACGGAAGCTCGGAAACCTCCGCTATCCTCCACACAGCCCACACCACGGTAACTTAAACTCAAAAGAAAACAATATTTACGGAAATATACAGCACAGTGAAATAAATTGTGTGCACTCCAACCAGTTAACATGTACTGATATTTAATAAAATATTTTGAATGAAAAAAAATAAACCGAGTCTGTCTTACTGCTAAATATAATGCAAAAAAAACTAATTCATTAAATAAATGTATCAAACAACCGAAAGAAAATATGTAGGTAATCAGTGCTTACCTATGCGTGTAATGTGTGTGTGTGTGTGTGTGTGTGTGTGTGTGTGTGTGTGAATATGCACGTTACCGCTCACTGATGTGTGGCGCATCGTGGGCCATCACACTGGGACTGGGCTGAACTCAGGGACTGGAGCCATCTTTGTACTGTGCTCAGGAGCTGGAGCCATCACTAGACTACTGTCAGGGTGTGGAGCCATCACTAGACTAAGGTCAGTGGCTGGAGCCATCACTAGACTAAGGTAAGGGGCTGGAGCAAACACTAAGCTTTGTTCAGGGGCTGAAGCAGACATTAGACTGAGATCAGGGGTTGAAACAGATATTGAGCAGTGATCAGTGATCAGTGGCTAAAATAAACACAGGGCTGTGTTCTGAGTCTGAAATTACAGACACTGGGCTATGATCAGGGACTGGAACGGACACTGGGCTGTTGTAAGGGGCTGGAATAAGCATTAGGATTGTAACCTGGAGCTGTAACAGATACTGTGCTGTGGTCTGATGCTGAATCAGGCTCGGGACTGAAGTCTGGGACTGGAGCCCTAACCAGGCAGTGATCCATAGCTGGAGCTCTATCAAGGCTGAACTCTGGGGCTAGATCCTCTTTGGACTGAACTCGGGTTGTGGAGTAATTTTTGGGCTGAGTTCAAGGACTGGGGTTTTTACTGGGCTATATACTGGTACTGGAGGCCTCTCTGGGCTGAACTTGGGCGTTGAAGCTCTTACTGGGCTGCGTTTGGTTGCTGGAGCAATTTCTGGGCTGATCTCAGAGACAAAAGCAATCTTTAAGCAGAACTCGGGGACTGGAGCCGACACTGGATGCTTACTCTTTCTTTGCCTCCTTTTGACAGAGGTTCTAGGGGGGCATTGTCTCAGGAATGGGTTCTGTGATGAAAACTAGAGCGAATTCTGGGACTGGAATGACCTCTGGAGCATAAGAGATGGTCCCGATGTCCAGGGAAGTGGAGGGTTTGGTGAAAGGCTTGGGGTGAGTTGGAGCGCCCATGCGTTTTCAAGATGGGACTGGATGAGGGCAATTCTTAATTTTCTCAACAACGAAATCGGAACCATTAAGCCAGAGAATGAAATTAATGGACTCTGCTAAGGGTAAATAACCCGCTGGAGACTGAAAACGAATCACATCCTCATCCAATCCCATCTGACAGCAACCATTGAGCGTTTTATCGCTCCAACTTACCAGATGAGAGAACTCCAAAAACTCCTCCACATATCGCTCCAGAGATCTTGCCGAAGAGAGAGGATGACATTTTTGGTCCAGTTCATGTTTTGCGGTATGGTTTTCTGTCACACAACAGACAGACAAGACTCAGAGGTAAACTCAATTTCAAGAAGTTTATTCACAGGTTTGTAGAAACAGCTGAGATGCATACGGGTGAGTATCAGAAACAGAGTTGAGTATATGCATTGACAATGTATGGCTATATATTGATACATACAAACATATTTAGAAGTGAAGACAAAAATACTAAAAAATTTAAAGTTTGATCCTTTAATGAGCATGTATTGCACATGCATGTTTCCACATAAATGTGAATGTACACACATATACTCACACATTCGTGGAATGAGTTTCAGCAGTTCCCAGCATGCTTTGCTTCTGACTGTTAAAGAAGAGTAAAAATGTATAATTAAAGGGTTAGTTCACCCCAAAATGAAAATTAGCCCATGTTTTACTCACCGTCAAGGCATCCTAGCAGTATATGACTTTCTTCCTTCAGACGAATCCAGTCGGAGTTATATTTAAAAATGTTTTTGATCTTTCAAGCTTTAGAATGGCACTCAGCGGGTGTTGCAGGTCATCAGTCCAAAACAAATTAAATTAAACGCATACATCCATAGTAAAACGTGCCTCACACGGCTCCGGGGGGTGAACGAAGGCCTTCTGTAGCGAATCCATGCTAAAATTTCACACATTCCCTGTAAATGATCCTGAGCATCTGATGCTATGGCTGATCGCTATTCGTTGGGATGTAAATACACCGAAGGAAAAACTGTATAGACGCGTGCTGTGCAGTGAACATTTCAGCTCCGAGGATTATAGCGAAAGACAGGAAAATATCTGAAACCGTCAGCTGTGCCTGTGCCTGCGATGATGTTTCAGCCAAATGAGGTATGTATTCAAGTGTAATGGAATATGATTTGTTTTATGGTTTTTAAAATTAATGTATAATGTAACTACAGTACAGGTACATTTATTTTAAATATTAGTCTTCTTAACCTGTACATGCAATGTAACATCAAACTATGTAATGGATTGTAGGACACAACAAGGGATCCTGCACAGTCAAGTTTGCCGGCTACAGGGGAAGATGACGAGACCGATGTCCAGGGTGCAGCAGCATTTTTTGAGGGTGTTCCACATCCACTCCGGTTAAACCAAGAAACATTACAAAACGCAACATTGAACATAGTGAGGACACTGAGACAGGAGTCCTGTTGACGCTGACTAGTCCGGAAGCAGTTAGCAGTATACGTCCATCTACATCTGGGACATACATTGCTTCCCCCCCTATACGTTCAGATAAATCAGTAAGTAGTCATATTTAACAAGGAATAAAATGTCTACAATATAATAAAGAATGACTTCAAACACTGTTTTTATGTAGGATGAGCCAGCACAGAGTCAATCACACTCTGAGGAACTTGATATGAATATTAGCATGCTGTCATTGGATTGTCCTTCAGATAAGAAGGACACAAGTTTTGTGCCTTCAAGTTCGACATCTACCTCTACTCCAGCTTCAGAGGAAGACACAGAAACAGAGATGTGGAAAGAAAAAAAATGGATTGTGAACGAGTCTAATATGATGGACTTGTTCAAAAGATGTCAGGAATGTGAATCAGTAATAAAAGAAACCCAAACATTAACCTCAGGGAGTCTCTTACAAGTGAAATGGGAATGTGAAAAAGGACACAAGGGGCATTGGAATTCTTGTGCGGATGTTCGGGGAATGCCTTTAAATAATCTTCTGGTATCTTCAAGTGATCTTTTCACTGGAGCCACATACAGCGACATTGCTGATTGGGCTGCATTAATGAACTTACAGGTGCCGAAGAAAACCACTTACTACGCAGTGCAGTCATCTTATCTAATTCCTGTAGTTGACGCAGCATACAGAGAGAAACAGAGAGACATTTTAGATGAAATGCACATCCAAAATACACACCAGAAGGGAGTGCATTTATCTGGGGATGGGAGAGCAGACAGGTAATTAAAATAAGTTAATTCTACATTTTGTTTTACATAGATTGAAATATAAAAATGCAATCTTTTCCTTATATGCTGTCTTCAACAGCCCAGGTTTTTCTGCAAAATACAGCACATACAGTCTCATGGATGATGCATCGGATAAAATTGTCCACTTCGAATTGGTGCAGGTGAGTTTATATGCTGATAATGTAACAAATACATAACAATGTTTTGACAATAAAAAATATATTTTTTTAAATGTTTAACTAGTATGAAGGCAATGTTATTACTTTAAACAGATTCATTAAACAAAGTCAGTGTAGTTATTTCAAACTTTCTGTAAATACCATGAAGAAAGGAGAAATATGTTAATGCATTATTTGAACAGTAGATTTCTTATGTTTTTTGTTAATCTTTAGGTAACAGAAGCATCTAGTTCAGTGGCTATGGAGCCAATTGGTCTTAAAAGAGGCCTCACCAAAATTCTTGAGAACGGAATCAAAGTAGATGTGCTGACCACAGACAGATCACCATCTATACGCAAGATAATGCGGGTGGATTATCCTTTCATTCAGCATGAGTTCGACATTTGGCATGTGGCAAAGGGTAGGTCAATATCTTATTTACAATAATTTTAATAAGTTCAATAAGTTCACATAGCAATTATTTAATTGATGTTTCACGGGAGTATTATATGTAATTAGTTGTTCTGTTACATACAGTACAATTATTCTTATTTGTGTTGTTGTGATTTTTAATTTTGATTGTCACAGTTTTGTTAAACAATTAATGTATAAAAAAATCCTTATATGTACATGTCATATGACATATTAAATTGTCTTGCCCTGTTTAAGCATACAGGCAAGTTGCTACAACTACACAATGCATGTATATGTGTCAAGTGATCCTTGTGTAACACTGTACATAATAGATATGTATTTTTTTACAGGCACAATTGAAGTTTTCCACTCAGTCCTACTAAAGTACTGCCAGAAGAACCTGCACTTCCATTTCTCCTCCATGTTAGCTCGTACGTAAACAATTTGTTGGAGAATACATGTTGACAGACATCTCATTTTTCATCTAATTGAGTATTACTTTGAACATTAATGTATGTCTTTTTTAGGCATACCTCGGTACAACATTGTGTTTCCCAAACACTCCAAAGACTGGGTTGCCAGGAAACTTTTCGAACCCACTACACAAACGTTTAGAGAGGATCTGGTTCGGAGAGTTCTGGAATGTCGGAAGGATAAACAGATTACTTTTAAGGACCGGTCATCACATGTGACACTTCCCAGTCTGCCTGCAAATATTGCAACCAAACCAAAACCTGACAAACAAGAAGCCATTTTAAAGCACCAGTCAAGATTTAGCCACTGAATGTTCTGTACATTTCTTTTTTTGAAACTGATCTTGTGTCTTCTTACGACAGTCAACGCAGTATTATTCAGTGTTTTATAGTATAGTTAATTTTATTTAAATGTTTGACAATTCTTTCGACTTATTACCTATTTAAAATCGTATTTGTTTTGATTTGGTTTCTGATTTTACTCTTGTATCTTTTGTTCCATTGTGAAACTGTGCTATGTACCTACAAAAAGCACCACAGTATACAAAATAAAAAAAGAACATTACAACACAGTGCAAAACTTGCATATGATAATTTATTGAGTGCTGACATAAGTGATGCCTACATAATACAAAGATTGTTTAACCAAATGTTGTATTACATTTGAGTAACACATTTATGTGTACAAAATATTTATTTACAAAATACTAAAAATTTTACACAGAGCTAATTTTTAACGTCTACATCAGGGCAAAAGCATAATCTGCCTCTCTGAAGCCCACATAGGATCCAGACTGGGATGGGTATTTTACCCTTATGGCGTGAACAACACAGGAGGGAAGAACCTTCCTGTTACCTCTTCCAAGTTTTTCTCCTTTCAACATCCATTCAAGCACAACTCGGTATGCCACCAACCTGAGCTGACTGTAAAACAAATGCATAGAGTGAATAATATAGTTAATCCGCGACACCTACATCAGTACAATAATTACACAAACACAGTACTTACTCCACAGACATTGTACCACCAGGTCCTTCAGGCCTTGGTCGACGCCTCCAGAGGTAAGGAGAATACCACTTCAAGTACACTTTGACTCAACAAATGCAGAAAGCCTTCATGTTCTTTCACACAGGAGCGCTCAGTTCTCTCACCAGCAGCCTCAACAACTTCCAAAGGAGGCATTCCAATCGCCCATTCGTTGCAGCAAACACTCTCAACCTCCGTTGGCATTCCTTCACATCTACTGCACAAGCACCACCACGTTTCCTGAGCTCTCTGTCTACCTAGTTCTGCAGTTTGTGCCACTGCTGCTGCAGCCTCCTTCATCTCCCGGAGTTCCTGGTCGGTATACTCTGGTTCATACAAATATGGCTGGCCCAAAAAAATCTATCTCCTCTTGGCTTATATCGAAATTTTGGGGTGAACTAACCCTTTAAGTGTTATTGCTTGTGTTTTTGCTTAATATTAATGTAGTGGGAGATCTGTTAGTGTTTAATGTTGTATTATTTTGAAATTTAAAAGGGTTTCTGGTATGTGTACGTTTGTGGGGTTACCATTGTGCTGAAGAGTAGAGCCTGTGGTTAGGCTTCCTTACCATGTTCCTCAAGTAGGTGAAAAACTGTATGTGACAGTAGAAGTACTGGATAGCCAAATTCACTGTGCTTATAAAAGAGTAGGCAAAAAGTATCTGGATAACCTACTACTCCAGTGAGATTATGAAGTGTGCATACGATAGACACTTTACTATCCCATGAGGCCACAAGAGAGGACTTAAGAATGGCAGTGACATGATGCAACTGATGTTGGTAGGTCACGTGACAATGACAACATGATGGATGTAGTACGTCCAGATTACACTCATACTACACACATTCATACTATATACATGGTCGCGAAGTAATTACTTATTCAAAAAAGTACCTACTGAAGAGAGTGTGAGATTTCAGACGGAGCCATTGGCCCTCCAGGAGCAGGATTGGATACCTCTAATTACAGTAATAGTGTGGCAATTCAAAGTCAGAAGTGTGGTCAGCAATTAGCACATGTGCTACAGCCATGCCGAGTATAGCATTCACATGGTTAACGATTTGAATCCAGCAGATATCATCATTTAATCCCACTGTTTCACTGTTTAGTTTGTATCAGCTTTATGCTATCACAGTTAACGAAAAAAATAAAGATCCTAGGGAACTGTTGTTTTTTAGTAGTTCAGTAGTGCGCTAATGCTTGGCACAGAGAGATGCACCTCACGCAAACATTAAAACGGAAACCACTTCACATTTCATCTAAATGCTATTGAATTAAATTTATTTAAAGTTTTATAAATGCCAATTTTGTTAGTGTTATACTGTATTATCCTGACCACTAATGAATGTCCTATTCATAAATCCATGAATCAAACTGATTTAAATACACGTGGCTTACTGTGACAGAGTGGCTTTATCTCCAGATAGGCAGAGCAATGGATTTGAATGGGAACAAATTATCTTTAGCAGATTCCAGGAAAAGGGCTGATATGAAAACATGAATGAATGGATCTGTTCCAATCTACATTCCTCTGAATGGAGCATGTGTGCACCTAACTGCATACATTATATGTGTGTGTTTGAGAGTTGATTTTGTTAGAGACATGTTTCTTTGAAGTTACTGCTACAGTTTCAAGCCGACAGTACAATCTATGAGAAATCCTTTGGTTTTATTTGAACAAGTCTTCACAGAAGCTCCAAATCGCAGAAGTGATAAAAGCATTTCCAGGTAAAGGGGGTAGCTGTGGTTTGACTAACTATAACTGAGTCAGATATGAATGTTAGAAGATTGCTGTTTTGAGAATTAGGTTGTGTACAACACCCACAAGTAAATCTAAAGTGTGGGTGAAACTGCTGCAGTGAGTGGGTTGTATATATGTTCCTGTGCTACAATGCAGCCTGTATGTCGATAAAACTGTTTTTAAATTACAGCATATATATATGGTTCTCAAATCTGATTGGTTGAGAACCATGAGATATTGTACTGGTATCGCTACAGGAACGCCCTTTCACAATTTTGTATCACTCCGCTTGTTCTAGCCGGGTCTATGTTTTTTTTTATTATTATTCACTGAGCTAATCGTAGAGTACGTTAGTTAATATAAGAAGAAACGTCTAGCTTCGCGGTCTCTCTCTCTCTCATTCGGGTGCACGTCTTGCCGCATTGTTTCTCTCTTATAACCTCATTAATTCTCAGTAATAACCTAACTGAAGCAGCACATGCCCTTGATACGAATTCTAAAAGTGACGTATGTTTAACTGTCAACTTGAGCTTTGAATCCGTGGCGGAAGGAAGTAGTTCCACAAAAAAGAGGGTTTTATTAGGCACTCCGTTGTTTCTTGTTTAATTACACACATGTTCCGTCGAACTGTTATATATATATAATAAACTACACAGAATATACACCATAGATGTAACCCTTTGATACTCTTTAAAGGTGAAGTGTCATTTTTTTTAATCAAAATACTTTGTGTACTCACAGTTTATACACTATAGGTTGATTTCCCCAAAAAGATACCACAGTCCTGTTAAAAGTACTTCTCTACCATTGAGTTGAACGGTTCAAAAACAATGAGGAACGATTCCAGTTGCATTTGCACTTGAACATGGTTTAACACACAATTACAAACCGTTCATGGCCTAGATTTCTTAGCATGCTTAGCTAGTCGTACTCAGCCGTGCTGGTGGAATGCCTGTAGTGACCTGTTATTATCTACTTTATTTCATATATCAACATATTACTATAATATTATGGTAGTAAATGTCTTTCATAGCTGGTCTGGAAACTTTTGCATGTCTACACACTGCAATGTGATCATCCTCCACTGTGTGCTCACTCCAGTGTTTACCTACATTATCATGCCCTCGCCCAGTCCTGTGTCACGAGGTAATATACATTCTAATCATGATTTCACAGCACCACAGTGGAAAACGACATTTAATTTCACTGCATCCTGAGTTGGGATACATTGCAGTAAAATACACCTTACTAGTACTGGGTTGGACCTTCAGAACTGCCATAATTTCTTCATGACATACATTCACATTCAGCAAGGTGCTGGAAACATTCCTCTGATTGATTGATTGATTGATTGTCCATATTGGCATGATAGCATTACACAGTTACTGCATAATTGCACATCCATGATGCATATCTCCCATTCCACCACGTCCCAAAGGTGCTCTATTGGATTGAGATCTGTTGACTGTGAGGCCCATTTGTGTATAGTGATGTTTAATGTTCACTATAATGTTAATAATGTTCAAGAAAGCAGTTTGAGACTTTCTACATGCCGCTTTATCCTGCTGGAAGTACCCATCACAAGATGGGTACACTGTGGTCAAAAAGTGATGGACATGGTCAGCAACAATACTAAGGTAGGCTGTGGCATTTAAACCAGTGGTTCTCATCTGGTTTGGCCATGGGACCCACATTTTCCCATGGTCAGCAGCGACCCTCTTTTTTTAGGAGAGTAGACAATGTGAGATTACTCCTACTTTTTTAGGAGAAACATCTAAGAACAGGAGGCATTCTCCATTTGATCTCTGTTTAATCCCACCACCTTTCATGAGAAAGAATGAAGATACAAAGAGATGTTATTGTGATCATTTTTGTGGGTAGTCTCACGTTGGCCTTGAGTGAGTGAGTGAGCGGTTGTGGAAGTAAGGTGTTGTAGCCACATTTTCTCTCTCTGCAGTGATTCAAGGAAGTCTGAGAAATGTGACTCATTTGATGCACCAGGAAGCCCATGTGATGATCACAATGTATCCCTAACTAAATGTTTCAGAGACTAATGCCACGTTTCTTTTGTTCTCAGTTCATTTGTTCCAGGTTTATGGAATTTATTCATCCAGCCCTTTATATTCTACACACTATATAACTTATTTAAATACTTAGGCAGTATCACATTAGCAAGAGTCATTTTGTACTGAATCGGATGTTGTTCTTTTTTACATTTTCTGTTAGCATTTACAATATAGAAAATAAGTTATGCTGGAGTTGGCATGACAACTTTACAAATAATAAATAACCCCCTTGTTTGAAAAAGAGAAAATATACAGTGAGCGGCAGTTCTGTGGTCGAAAATCCCCTGTTGATTCCAGAGGTCAGAGGAGAATGGCCAGACTGGTTTGAGCTGATAGAAAGGCAACAGTTACTTAAAAAACAACAATTGTTACAACCAAGGTACGCAGAAGAGCATCTCTGAACGTGCAACACGTCGAACCTTGAAGCAGGTGGGGAAAAGCAGCAGAAGACCACACCGGGTGCCACTCCTATCAGCAAAGAACAGGAAACCGAGGCTACAGTTTGCACGAGCTCACCAAATATGGACAATAGAAGGTTGGAAAAAGGTTGCCTGGTTTTATAACTAACCCCTTTTTTCACTGTAAGAAGTATTTCATTCACTGCTAAGAGGAAAAGGCTGATGTGTCAGCTTCACTTAGTCATGTGCTGTATCTACTGAAGGAAGGAAAGATTCATATTTACACAAGGTCTTTTGTCATTAGTGTACTGAGTAAAACGTCAATGCTATTATACATAACCATGAGTGAAGACATCCTGGCTACTCACCACTCTGACAGGAAATTACATAAACAGAGGCCTGGGCACTTACTGAACACTCATAAACTCAAAGATACGTCATCACTCATGCAAGACCCTGGGGTTCTTTTTGAGTAAACGTGAGCTGGATCAAAGTGATTTTGATCTGAACCTTGAAGCAGATAAGCTATAGCAGCAGAAGACCACACTGGGTACCAATCCTGTCAGATAAGAACAGGAAACTGAGGCTACGATTTGAATGGGTCCTCCAAATTTGGACAATAGAAGATTGGAAAAAGGTTGCTAGGTCCGATTAGTCGACATTCAGATGGTAGGGTCAGAATTTGCCATAACCAACATGAAAGCATGAATCCATCCTGCCTTGTATCAATGGTTCAGGCTGCTGCTGGTGGTGTCATGGTGAGGGGGATATTTTCATGGCACATTTTGGGCACCGTAGTACCAATTGAGCATTGTTTAAATCAGTGTTTCTCAACTAGTGGCCCAAAAGTGGGTCGCAAGACCGTTCAGAGTGGGTCACGCAAAAGATCATTTAGTTAAGGATACATTGTGATCATCAGATGGGCTTCCTGACACATCAAATAAGTTACATTTCTCAGACTTCCTTGAATCACTGCAGAGAGAGAGAATGTGGCTACAACACCTTACTTCCACAACTGCTCACTCACTCAAGGCCAACGTGAGACTACGCACAAAAATTATCACAATAACATATCTTTGTATCTTCATTCTTTCTCATAAAAGGTGGTGGGATGAAACAGAGATCAAATGGAGAATGCCTCCTTTTCTTAGATGTTTCTCCTAAAAAGGACCCCAGTAATCTCACAGTTTCCTCTCAGACAGATCAGAGTTCGATATGATCTCAAACATTTCTTACCACATTCATTAAAGACCAGATCTTTGTTATTCTGTACCTTTACTCTATGTCAACAATTGCTTTGTCTACTTTTTGTTCTTCAAGGGAATTTTTGAAGAAACATCTGAGACATATGATGTTGAAAATAGAGAAATTAGCCTTAGGAACATATATAGTCTCTGAAATGAATCTGGTATAGGAGAAGGTAGTTTAACATCAAAATTATACCATTCACCTTTAAATGAAACACAACCAAAAACTCCATGAGTCTACTGAGTAATGCAAGCGCAACCTCTGAGTAATACAGTTTTCCTCTGGGTGTCTCTAACAGCTGTACTTTCTCACATCATTATGACTGTCTTCCTCTGAGATATCCTACTCTTTCATTCAATGCCCTTGTCCTCACATGCCCTCCTAACAGCCAGAGGCTTTGGGGTTAAAATCATTTATCATTGCTCCTCGGCCATTTGTGGCTTTGTCCTCACCTGACAGATCTTACACTGTTTGAGCTTGTTCTTCTCTGCTGGACTTCTGAACCGCAGAAATGTGTAAACACCTGTTGCCTGGCTCATTTCTGATTCCTGGAAAACCGGCAGGACATTACAGTAGATGAGGTCTCATAATGGCACTGAAAGACCCGCAGTAGTGGAAATACACATACTCACACGTTCACATACAATGGAAAGAAACCTGACCGCAGTAATGGAAGTGATAAAGACTGAGAATGTGTGAGGTTTGTAGTACAGTGCGTGTCAAGGGTCTTTTTTTTTTTTTTTTTTTTTACGGATTGGGATCATCCGAAAACTAAATATAAT
>NW_015654520.1:81932-100405 GCF_001515625.1 Sinocyclocheilus rhinocerous
TTTTTTTTTTTTTGTTCTACAGATTGAGTCAAAGAGAATGTGAAACCATTAAAGAGGGGCCAAGACCACTCAAGATATGCCTCTGATCAGGGTTTCCATGAGAGGAAATCTTAACATTTGGTTACTGTAAAGCACAGATGAGTGTGAGAGGACTTTACTCAGATGAATGTGTGTTGACGATTGTGTGTGTGGTTGTATGTGTCTTACCATAATGCAAGTAATGATGGAAAACATTTTGTATTTCTGATTAGATAATGTAGATGACAGTAACTGTTTATCTAGCTCATCTAAATGAGAACATACTATACTTATACAATAAAAAAAAGAAAAATGACTATACTTAATATATATATATATATATATGTGTGTGTGTGTGTGTGTGTGTGTGTGTGTGTGTGTGTGTGTTTTCCAGTGTATATATATAAAAAAAAAAAAAAAAAAAAAAAAAAAAAAAAAAAAAAAAAAAAAAAACATGATGATTCCCTTGTGAAGGACCCCCTTCCTGACATATTAAGGCAGCTGTTTATTTTGGTGTAAAAAAAAAAAAAAAGTAAATAAATAAATAAAAAACAAATACAAGATATAAAGTCTTGCATTCTGAATAATTTATCAAAATAAAGTGAGTTTTGCTTTAAATAAGAAAAAAATAATCTTGTTTTCCCCTATGATTTGATTTGATACAGTTTTCAGAAAACAAGACTTAATACCTTTCGGCTCATAAACTCAAATAAAGGACCGTCTTCACACATTCAAATGCTTTTATTTCAGCAAACTTCTTAACATGTATAAATATTTGTATGAACATAAAAAGATTCAACAACTGAGACATAAACTGAACAAGTCCATTCCTTTCATTCTTTCTTTCTTTTATTTATTTCTTAGTTTATATATTATATTTTTGCATCTCAAGTAAATGTATCTTGATTTCAAATATTTGTAATGTAGAAAACATATTATGACCTATATTATGACCTATATATGATGATGTCTCTGGATGTCCAAAAAATATATATATATATTGTCATATTTTGTCACACATTTATCCCCAAACTATAACTAAGCCCAAAACAGACACAAACAGTTCACGTAAACACCCGACTACACTAATTTTTTAAAAAGTAATGCATTTCAATATTGCGTTACTCCATGAAAAAGTAACTAATTGCATTACTTAGTTACTTTTTATGGAAAGTAATGCATTATGTTACTTTTGCATTATTTTTTGTCGCCTTGGCTGGGCTTGCTTATTTATTTTTGACAATAAAAAACCCCAAAGTTATATTTTTGGCAACTGTAAAGGCCCTTTTACACCAAAAGTGAAATTAATAGGCCTCAGTCTGAAGGAAGTGCCTCTGCCTCGTCACCTCACTCCTGATTTCTCAGGAGAGGAGAGGTGTCAGTGAATCAATGGAAAAAAAGTAACTTGCATTACTTATTTAAAAAAAGTAACTCGGATATTTTGTTGTAAATTTAAAGTAATGCATTACTTTACTAGTTACTTGGGAAAAGTAATCTGATTACATAACTCGTGTTACTTGTAATGCATGACCACAACATTGATCTTTTGGAATTAAACGTGAGCAACTTGTAGTGAAGTGCTTTTTAACGATGACTGCATTGGCCTGATTATCTATAACAGTTATTGATCAGGCATCACAAACAGCTGTCCTTTAGGTTCCATATCAGGTGGAAGTTACTGGAGGCCTTTGAAGGGCTGTGAAAGGCAGTGTGTGAGCGTGCCCACCTCTGTGGCGTAAAGGCCAGTTAGCGTGCATCATGTACATAATTTCTGAGAAAGAGGAAGTGCCTGGCTGTTGACACAGCAGCTGATGTATGAGAACCTTGGGTTGTTCTTGTAACTACAATTATGCTGCATTCCAAAAAGTTAAACATGAGGGCCAGGACTTCCTGTGGTCTTTCAAATTAGAGCCAGTCAGTTGTTTTGTTTGTTTAACAAAACTAAAGCATGAGATAAGTTGGATGTTATGAGATGCTAAGAGTACACATTTTTGAAACTGAGGTACCTGGAATTTGCATTTCACAGTAACAGCCTTCTTGCTTAATTCTCTACATATCGATGCATTGAGAAATCAACAAATAATGACATCAAACTGCTCATCTTCTGCTGATTGGGAAACGTTGGTTGGGAAACCCGATATCTAATTTACTGGTAATTTATGTGCAATAATAATTTATTTATTTCTTTAAAAAAAAAAAAGTATTATTATAAATTTATTGTTGTAATTTTACTTTGCATTATTTACTTTTTTCTGTGTAATTCCTTTTTAACATATGCAAGAAATGTATTAGTTATACACAGAACTATGTACAAACCCAGACACTTCTACTGTAGCTACACACAAACAAAATTTCATTTGATTTCAAAGTGCAATTCAAATCAGAATGCGGTTCATAATGTGTTTTTGTACTTGCATAAAGAATGTTTCTGGCATTGCAGTGAACCTCAGTTGAGGTAATTACTTTTATTTATGAATGGGCCCATTGTTTTTATGATGTATTTATTTTCCCTGAGGTCAACAGTAGGCTAACGTTAGTCAAGATTTGTTTATGCCAAGTCAGTTTATTTTTTCATGACGATTTCCACCCTTTTTCTTATCCTCTAACTGTTAAGATCAGACTAAAATGATCAGGGATGCTGTTCCCAATAACTTCAGATACAGCCCACAGCAGAACATAGACATTAATCAATTGCAAGTGTTAAAAAGTACAGCTTTCTGTCTTTACAGTGTCTCTTTTTACCATTACCCTCTTTCAGTTCTAATGCACGGTTGATTGTTCAACATCACACTGCAGTGACACAATATTTTCACATGCTATGCAAGCCAGCGGTTTCCCCACTTTTGTAATACTGGCCAAGGCTCAGAGTATTCCACTGTTACAAGAGAACATATTAGCAGAATGCTATTACTGTGGTTTTGGGAAGTCTTACAAATCTTACACGGCCAACATCTTGTCTTTTTTATTGGTTACAGATGCAGATCTACTTAAGTGCATAGTATGTGTAGACCAACTTTAGGTTAAAGGGATAGTTCACCCAAAAATTCTGTCATTAATTACTCACCCTCATGTCGTTCCAAACCCGTAAGACCTTCGTTCAACTTCGGAACACAAATTACACTGAACAACATTATAAACGCAACACTTTTGTTTTTGCCCCCATTTTTCATGAGCTGAAGTGAGAGCTCTCGAACCCTGCATAGACAACAATGCAACTGTAATGTTCCCAGGTCCAGAAACGTAGTAAGGACATCGGTAAAACAGTCCATGTGACATCATTGGTTCAACTTCAGTTTTGCGAAGCTACGAGAATTCTTTCTGAGCGCACAGAAAACAAAAATAACATAATTTATTCAACAATTCATCTCCCCCGAGTTACGTCTTACGCCATTTTAGAGTATCACAACACATACGCACGCTTTCCCCTAAGCATAAACAACGCTGATTACGCAGATTACGTTCATGCGCGCGCTTTCTCCTCCGAACGTAAACAACGCTGATTACGTCGATTGCACTCTTGGGTACTCTCCAAAATGGCGGAAGACGTGACTCGGGGGAGAATTGTCGAATAAATAAAAAAGTAAATTTTTTTTTCTTTGCGCTCAAAAAGTATTCTCGTAGCTTTGCAAAACTGAAGTTGAGCCACTGATGTCACATGGACTGTTTTACCGATGTACTACGTTTCTGGACCTGGGAACATTACAATTGTGTTGCTGTCTATGCAGGGTCTGAGAGCTCTCACATTTAATCAAAAATATCTTAATTTGTGTTCCGAAGATGAACAAAGGTCTTACAGGTTACCTCAACAACATGAGGGTGAGTAATTAATGACAGAATTTTCATTTTGGGGAGAACTAACCCTTTAAGTTTACAACAAAAGTTCATCAAGTTCATTGAACATTCTTCTATTACCTAAGACTGGAATAAACTACACGGCCTTTGCCCAGATTTTTGGACAAGTTGATGATATTTGTCTGATTTCTGGACAAGTTGACGCTAGTTGCCAAAAGTCAGAGCCATTCTGAAGATTTGAGTTGACAGATTTCATGGAAAATCACGTAGTGTATGATTCGTCATAGACTATGATTCCATCCAGTCTGAGGATATCAAATATGTATGATATTTTAGAACACATATTGTTTACATTTGTCATGCATCTCCTAGTAACAAGGCATGTGTTTCTGCAGGAATTTGTTGTGTCTGGAAAAACTTAAAAGTCTGGTACACTCTTAAAAATAAAGGTTCTTACTGGCATCAATGGTTCCGTTAAGAACCTTTAACATATACGGAACCTTTTCATTACACTCTGGCTTTTTAATCTGTTCAGATTTTAAAAGTTGTGTAGTGTATTCAGCCTTTTATTATTCCATGGAGCACAAAAGAATTTCTGCAGAATCGTCACACAGTTCATTTCCATACATACTTGCAAATTACATGGAATATATCATACAGTTTGTATGGGTTACTTTTGTACTGCTAGGTTGTCTAATTGTAGTCACTATAAACTGCTGTTATATGGGGGGGAAAAATCTGCCTGAAGATTATTCAGAAATGAGCCTTATGGTTTGAAATGACATGTTAGAGTAATTTTTCTAACTTTCTAAGATTACAAGTGATAAAAGCTTTCACACAAATGTCAAAGACTTCACGCTGAGTTATATCTGACCTGGCTTTTAAACATTATTTCTTTGAAAACATGTTTCTTTAAAGTTTCCTATTTCATATGTGGGCTCCATGACAACAGCAACAGTACAACAATATCAGATTTTTTTGCAGGTGGGCAGCTCGTTTCCATGGACGCACCAAAGGCTGTGTTTGTACTGATCTTTGTGCTGTGAGGTTTCCGCTGACGTCAGAGTCTCTGGCTGTAATCTGGAATGGTCACCATGGTTGCAGTGTATTTTTTTTCCTCCTTTTTTTCCCTCCCTCTCTTTGGGAGTAGTTCCAAGTTATTGCTGGTTTTTCCAGTTGAAACGAGTAGGCCCGTTGCTCTCTTTCCTTCACTTGATCTTTTTTGTTTTGTTTTGAGGCATTCTGCTGTCTGGAGACTGATTCTGGGTCAGAGCTATAATTAGGTATTTTAGAGAAAATTTGAACATGAAAAGTGGGGGAAAAGGAAAAGAAAAACAAAAACCCTTTAACACTAAAAATGGTTAAGACTTCAGAACTAGAGACACTCTAAACAATGTGGCAGCAACCAAAAAATAAAAAAAATTCAGGCAACATTTAAAGGGGTCATATGACGTTGCTAAAAACAACATTATTTGGTGTATTTGGTGTAATGCAATGTGTTTATGCAGTTTAAGGTTCAAAAAACACATAATTTTTTCTCCTCTATGCCCTGTATGCCTGAAACGTGTCGGAGTCAGAACACCGGCATTGTAGTCTACTCTACCAGGATCAGGAAACAGTCCTCCATAAAATGCGCTGCACACATCTGAATATTTGGGTTGAACTGTTCTGGAACAGTGTTGTAAATACAACGTAACCAATGATTTCTAGTCGTGTCCTCTTTTGGCCAAACAAAGTAGTTTTGCTTTCACAATGAAACACACAGAGTCTCCACGACATGGCGGCGGCGGCAACAATACTACAGCGAGAATCAAAGGTACGCCTTCTTTCTTTGCGTGAACATTTGGGCGGCGTTATGCAAATCTTCCCACACAGTGACGTAGACATGTGGGGGTGTGTTTAAACGAGGCGTTTTAGGAGGGCGTGGACGAGTCTTAACTTTTATAAAGAATATATATTTGGGTTTGAGACTTTAGTCTTTGCAACTTTAGGGATCTTATCTATTCACGAACAGCTTGTAACACTCCAAAGAGAAAGGAAAACTTGAAAGTGCATCATATGACCCCTTTAATATTTAAATTTCATGAAATGAAATTATGAATGTGTCTCCTCTTTTGTTTGGCTATCAGTCAATTGTTCCACATATATAATAATAAAAAATAAAAAAAAGTATTATGGCCAATGATGAAGATCCAATGTGATTCATCTTGTAACATGTTCCATGTAGCAGTGTTTTGGAAGTTAATGGAGAGACGGTGTTCTGTGAGTTTTATCTTAGACAGACCTTTGAGAAGCTTTATAAAATAACATAGAAATTTGGAAGGAACTATAAACAGTGAAACCATTGACATTTGAGAAGTAGTGCAATGGAGAGGAATTGCTCAAAGAAGTTATTGTGTGTAAAACGATCATGAGGGCACATATGATATCTTTTATTTGTATGAATTTAATGTTTTCAGCTGTTTTGTTTGACTTCAATAAGGTTGTATTTGAAGCACAGCCTTTTATGGTGCAAAATCAAATATTAATGCATATTTCGGGAAGGGCTGAAAGGCTGTTTAATTATACCATGTTTTAATAAGCTATGTAGATAGAGTCACCATAAATTACATTATGTAATAGTTCTCACACAATACACCCTTTACATGCGAAGCATGACAGCTGAATTATCATACATAAGATAGGGTATTCAATGAATCTTTGATCTTTGAGAATCACCTTTTTTCTCTTTCTCTTCTTTCCTTTTTCACTTTCTACTTTAACCTCTTTGCTTTGCTTTAAGTGCTTTTACGGTAAGCAGAAACGGCCCTGCCTGCCTGTTTTGAAAATTAAACAAAGGCCATGAAATATTTTGACCTTTTCTTTGTTTCTTCAGGTTTCACGAATGGCATTCATTGTGGTGTCGCATGCGCACATATGAGTATTTTGCCTTTTCTGTGGAACTAAAATAAACGGAAACTCCAGTCTCTCCAAACAAAATCATCTATTTATCCATCATGTTTTAACTGAAATCTTCTGATTTGGTTCTCTTTCTTTTGGAACTTATAATGCCTGATTAGGGTGATATATGATATGCTAACAGATATATAGGAGGCCCAAAAGGCATTTGAATGTGTAAAAATAAAAAAAGAAATAACAAACATAAAAATGTCATTGCAGTAGATGCCAAGATAATTAACTGGCATTTTAAAGAAAGATGCACAAGACGTTTTCTAGGTTCCCTTTCATGGGAACTTCGAACTGCGTCCTCTAGGGGTCGCTATGGGGAACGCCTCGTCGTGACCTGTGTCTGAAGCATACATTGAAAAAACACCAACTCGTTGGCTGGCGACAGCAATGACGTCACTACCGGTGCGACTATAGTATAAATAGGCGCCGGGAGCACACATCATTCTCTTCTTCGTCTTCATTGACTGTTCTGTTTGAAGCATGCATTTCCAAGGAAAAAGTAAGAGCTATCTCTATTTATTATGGCGAGCACTAGCAGAGCATTTAGAAGGTGTGTGCATCACTGGAAGCAGCTCCAGGGGAATGACGTATGGAGGTCAGCTTTGCACATGCGCCGGTCAGAAGTGACGCACGCGGAAGCGCAGGGGAGAGATCAAAACAAAACAACGGTCACTTATTAGAAGTACAAAACGAGGATTTGTACAGAAGAATGTCAGAGGATTTCGATATAAGCCAAGAGGAGACCAGTTTTCCTTTGCTAAAGTAAGGAAACTTTGCTTCCTTCGCTCCTGTTAACAAACGTTGGTTTTCACGAGACTCACCGGCGCATGCGCAACGCTGAACTCATACATCATCCGCCCGGAGCTGGGTCCGTGTTCAACTGTTGGCGCAAGCTACATTAAAGTGATTATTGCATTTTGAATATGGATATTTTTCTTACAAAAACGCATCGATTTGCTACAGGAGGCCTTTGTTAACCCCCTGAGCCGTGTGAGGCACTTTTTTTTATGGATGGGCACATTTTATTTAACTTCTTTTGGACTGATGCATGCAACACCCGCTGAGTGGCATTAAACAGCTTGAAAGATCAAAGACAATTTTTTATATAACTCCGACTGGATTCGTCTGAAAGAAGAAAGTCATATACACCTAGGGTGACTTGAGGGTGAGTAATGTATGGGCTAATTTTCATTTTTGGGTGAACTAACCCTTTAATTGCGTGAATTGGGACACACCTATAATTTTATTATTATGTAACTATAATAGTTGAAACTTTAAATTGAATGTTAGCATGTACACTCACAATTTGATTTTGCCATTGAGAGCTCAGACTGTTATATGATTCTGTAACATATCCTTACATGCTAAGAGTCATCATAGAAGACATATAAGGACAATGAGCATGATGTATATGTAGGTGTGTTTATATCTGTGTCTATTGCACTTGTATGAGTGGGAGTGAGATTTACCCTGTCTGACTCGCTCTACAGATCCACCGACTGAGCTGTATCACAGATACACGCCAAACAAGGATTTGTGTCGGATTCTGAGTCTGTTTGGAACAGTATGCTTTAAATTATACACTTCTGGGGAGTAACCAGCCACTTCGTTTAAACACAGAGAGCACAAGACTTTCGAAATGTTGATGAAAACCCTCTCACGAAAGCATCTTCCCTGCATAGAGATTACATCATTTCCCTTTCGTCATACTGGAAAAGTGCAGCCAGCTGCAAATGAGAAGAATGACAATGAGGTGCTTGTAAGGGGCCGTCCCTTTGAACATGATCGACGTCGTTCATTGTACTACATATTTTCATGTCGTAAGCATCGGTTATCTTTAGAGTCCATAAAGGCGTCACTTTATTTTCATAGACATCTAAGATAAGTGTTCTGGGAAGTTATGACATCTGTTGTAAAGTCTGGTTGGAAATTGATAACAAAAATTATTCATCTGAATATGAATATTACACAAAATTGTTATTTATTTTTAGTAGTTCTTTTTTTTCGGGCTAGTTTTTGTAAATTCCTTAATATTTGATCTCAGTAGTGTCAATGAATCATTATAACTTCATACTTCCAACTAGCTGTGGTGAAATAATTTTTTGCATTCTCTAAACTTTCTTCTCTCGCTAGAGGGGCTTTACTTCATTCGTTTCTTCTTTGTTTCACTGTAGATCTACAACTTCCTTATTTCTTAAGAAAAGGACCTCGTCAAGGCAGCACACGTTAAGCTCAGGAAAGACAAAAGCAGGGTGGCACATGGCATGTATAAAGCGGAAAAAGAATGAGCAAGAGAAGATGTGAGGTATTTGTGACAGCTCACAACTATTACATCTCGCTGGGTTGCGCAATTACAAAGAAGTTCTGTGGAATCACATGATCACTCGATCGGCTACTAGAGAATTTCGCATTTGATTATGGAGTACACTGGAAAAGTCTGGCAGCTGGCTTAGAAATGAAATGTGATGTTTACCTTATTAGAACTGATGAAAGGAGCTTTTGTGTTTTATCACTCAGTCTTGCTTACACATTGGGTTAAAGATCTTAGCACACCCCTAACACTCAGTGTTAAACTTCTGCACTGAAATAAGTAAAAAATAAATAAATAAATACAAATAAAAAGTTATATATAATATAATTGTATAATTTGTGTGTGATGACTATGACTTGATGACTTGACTAATACAAATGCAAATGAGTTTCATAGTTTCATGTTCATTCTTGTCTATCCAATTTTTTTTTTCATTTAACATATTATCAATGAGCAGTACATTCCAGTCCTTTTGGGTACGCCACAACACAGTGACTTTAGAAACCTGATTGGTTTCCCAGAAGACTGAGTTCAAAAGAGTTGCAGCAGTCACACCTCTTCCTCTTTATCACAGTCTCTACCAAGTAAAGTTACACTTGTTTAAAAAAAAAGAGAGAGAGAGATCAGCTGTTGCTACACTACCAGTCAAAGGACTGAACATTTACTGCATTAATGTTTTTTTTATTAGAGTTCTAATGTTTCATTGAATTTTAATTTGTCTTTGTATATGAATTTCTTTAATAAAATATTTTTATTTCAATTAATTAGTATTCATTTGATTTTTATTGATTTTTTTTGTTTGTTTTAGTGGAATGTGAAGGAGTCAACAAGTGTGCAGCTACATATGAACTCGACTGAGAGAAAGAAAAAAAAAGACTTCCATTTGAGTTATCATAGTTTTGAAAAATGTTTTAAACGTGGTAATAATGAAGAACGAGTAGGTGTGTTTGAACCTTTGGCTAGAAGTATTATATTAAATACGTTTTGGGCTTAAAATGTGAACAATCCGACCACATATTTTTCTTCTCTTATGTAATCCGCTTATCCATTCCCGCATGTCATGCTGCGAGATATTAAATCACTTTCCTTGTCCAAGGTTGTTCTCTTAAATACTGTTTAAAACGAACTGTAATCCTGAGCTTCCTCATATCACATCTTACTGGAAGAGCCTTGTCAGAGAGCGCGTGGGGAGGATCATTCCCGCTCCACTAAAGTGAATGTCTCTGAATCAACTTTAACCCTTCCAGGCGAGGCGCTCCGGGAATCTGAATCATAGGCACCGGCGACTCTGATTCATATACATTTTGAACTATTTCAGACATTTTCGGTGTGAATTTGAGGTAAAACACTTGTGAGAAATGAAAAACCCAAGACATGGAGTTCATTTTTACAAAAATAGTGCTCTTTAATAAATTATTGAAATGTCTTTTTTATAAATATAAATATGTAACATCAAAACATGGCTGAGATGTCTTCACAAAAGATAACCAATCTAAATGTATCTTCATATACAGTATGTAAACAGTGTCATGTGTGACAAGGTGAAACATGGGTGATCCGTAGACACAAAACACGCATGTATGTTAATACATTCAATAACAAGCAGTCTGGTTTAAACTGCACAAACCACCTAACAAATCTAAAAAACACAGACATTTCGTTCCAATGTGTCGCTTTTTCAAGTACAAGCAGAATGTCGACATGTGTCCATCTTAATCTGTGTTCAGTCCTGGCATGTTTTATCTGAACCGGTTTGACTCCAGAAGGCATTTCGCTATGCTGTAACTCACTTCTTCCTTTTTCCCATGAAAGGCACAAATATTTACTTGGAAGAAGGCGGCGGTTGATTTCTGCTAAATGGCTTGCTGCCTCCTTGCTTGGCGGAGCTCACAGATTCGGGGCAGTGCGGAGGCAGTGATTGGTGCCCACAGAGTGGGTTACGATACTGGCACTGGTACAGAAAACGGTACAAACCGTCCATTCATTGAGACTGTTACGGCAAGAACGGTGCTTCAAGATCAGTCACATAAGAATGCATCAGTGATAGTACTCATGACCACACACGGTTGACTGGCTAACTCCATGTACTCATGAACAGCTCAATACTTCTTAGTCCAACAAGCTTCCAAAAAGCATGTGACCTTTAAGGCCAGTCAAGCTAGTAGCTTTAGCTCCCTCACTGCTTCTCGTTTCTTCAATAGCCAGAGCTCTTTAAATAGGAGCGTCGTACTCTTGTAAGAAGTCTTTCAGCTGTTGAGGCAGCTGCTCTCTTTTGCTGGAGACGTCTATATGTCCATTGACAGTCTTCCTGCAGAGATGCTGTAGGGAGGACATTGTGCAAGGAAGGGGTCTCAACAGCTCCAGGGGGATTTTCTCGCCCCCTGTGTAGATGTAGTAAGCATTCCGAGAGTTTCCGATGGCCAGAGGGCTTCTAGAAGAGGGCATGTAGTGATGGACGAGCTTCAGCACGCAGTCGAAGCGGGGCACGGACTGCATGCTCTTGGAGTCCGTCTGAAGGAAAAAGGATTTGTTGTCGCACTGCACCCGCAGGTTCTTGGTGCCCGACTCGGTCTTGACGCTGAGCGTGAAGAAGTGCCGGTTGTCCGAGCTGTCTCGGACCAGAAAGGTCCCGCTGGGCTCCGAGTTCAACAAGTGATTGGCCTCTTTGCCGCTGATGGAGCCCCAGTAGAAGCCGCTTTCCTGGAGCATCCTGATGGCGTGCTGCACCATCTGGTACTGTAGCTTTGAGCTGAAGGTTTTGTAACGGTGAGACGGCTAAGTACTTGAATTGTAATTCAATTATCAAAAGCTTCAAAGAAGATTCTGAAAGTCTCTCTTACCTTTGAGTCTCTTTTGGCAGATGAGTACTTTTTGTAAAAATCCAAAGTAGTAAGTCTCTACTCTGGCTGGCTGCGCGAACTCGTGTCTTGTTCAGAGAAGTTAGTGTTCCTTCACTCCGTGCTGAAGTTCTCTGTTATTTGTAGTGGCATCCCAGTCATGTTCTAGTTTAGCTCCGCCTTCACTAGGGTTCCAGTAAGGGTAGGTTGTCAGTAATACTATTCCTGGTACTACAAATGCTCTTCCCCTCCCCCTCTGTGCTCTTCCAGATCTGCCGCCTTACAGTAAACGTATTCCCTAACACAACACCTTCCTGTTGTTGATGAACAGATTGCATCGCCTAGCAACCGTTCTATATTACGAATCTCGAGCGCTTCTTCAGGAACAAATTGGCGTCATAATACGCGTCTTAAACCACTTTTCACACCGTCGTCTGTTTAGCTGATATAGTTTATACCAAGCTTATGGTAGTTTGTGCCCAGAAACATGACTATACTGAATAAAATTCGACTCGTCAGCCCTTACACTATTGATCAGACTTTCCTGTCAGTAATGATAATTATACTAGGGATGGGCGTATCGATCCAAAGTATCGATATATCGATACTGATGCGAGTATCGAAAGTATCGATATTCAAACAAAAAATATCGATACTAAGGTGTTTTTTTATTTACCAGTGATTTTGTTTATTTAACAAAAAAATAATAATGCGTACAATATGCATTGAATTGGACGAATAACCTTTGTTAGCGAGTAATTGTGTAGGATAGAACTATTTTCCTGCTCATCTGAACACAAGGGAAAAGGACTTGTTGTCGCACTGCACCCGCAGGTTCTTGGTGCCCGACTCGGTCTTGACGCTGAGCGTGAAGAAGTGCCGGTTGTCCGAGCTGTCTCGGACCAGAAAGGTCCCGCTGGGCTCCGAGTTCAACAAGTGATTGGCCTCTTTGCCGCTGATGGAGCCCCAGTAGAAGCCGCTTTCCTGGAGCATCCTGATGGCGTGCTGCACCATCTGGTACTGTAGCTTTGAGCTGAAGGTTTTGTAACGGTGAGACGGCAGCCGCATGTTTGCGTCAAACAGGCTGCTGCTCATTGCGTTGTCAAACTTGCTGTGGGTGACCATGGCGCTCCGCACAAACCTTGAGCTGCCGGGAAAACCGCGCAGTGTGATTACGGTGAAACTGTGAGCCTCTTAAAGCTGGCAACAGGAGCCTATAGAGAAACAGGTTTTAGATTAGTACCACAGAAAATGTACATTTAGTAAAACGGAATTGTTTTAATTGGAGTAAATGCATGTTTTAAACTATAGAGGTTTAAAGCCAGTTATCAAGCTGATGCTTTTCTATCTAATTACATGTAGTAAAGATACCCAACTTATTCTAGCATAAAATTATTTTAACTTAAAATAACTTGTTCTTAGTCTTTTATACATAATATACAATACAAAAAACATATTTGAACCATGTGTAAACAAAAATATAACCTAATAAGTTACAATTAAGGCGTATTGAATGTTAAAATGTGTTTTAAACATAAAGTTAAGTGCTTATCGTTACCCATTTTACTCTTAGTAATTTAATAATTTAATAAGTTTAGTTCAGAAGTATCGAATCGGTATCGATATCGACGATACTGCCTTGAAAAATATCGGTATCGTATCGAAAACAAAATAAGTGGTATTGCCCATCCCTAAATTATACACATATCTATCCACAAGAAGGCGCTAATGTTATCGCCCTATGTTTACTATACTTTTATTACTAGTTTTAACAGTGAAACGAACAATAGAAGTAGTTCAAAGTACACATTTTGAGCTCATGAACGTCAATTAAAACCTGTAGGCTATCAGTTAAAATGAAAACTATTTTAAACCACACATTAAAATCAGATTCAGAATGAGCTTTATTTGCCAAGTGTGCACAAACACACAAGGAATTTGTTGTGGTTTCCAGGAACTCTGGGAACTTGCATAATATATTGACGTAAAAATTAAACAAGTAAAATAAAAACAATAATAGGCAAGAATCAGAAGACTTGTACAGATGTGTATATTATTTACTGTATATGGCCTATACAACAGTATAAACATATGTGTTTACACAAGCATCTGTACATAATATGTATCGAAAAGGGTGTCAAATACATTTTTAAAAATACAATAAACATATGTAAAAAGAAATCCATTGTATTTTTCATGAAAATTTATTTGAACAGTTCCCAGAAAATGCCAATGGCCTATAAATATAAGTTTTTCATATAAGTACTCACACCCAAATAAATGATCAAATAAGTCATCTTGACTAATCTGTTTTCACAAAGTCAATAGTCGAGAGAAAACATATGGAATGGCATGTGAGCAGTGAAGGTCATAAAACTGAAAATGCTGACTCTATTTGTCATTATGTCTTCTGGCAGAAATGTAAGCTAAAATTACCATGAAAATACGGGTAGTCTGACTGGCTGAAAAAAAGGAACAGAAACGATCATCGTGGGGCTTGTTAGAAACTGGACAAAATATGGCTGTGTCGTAGGAGTGATACTGACTGCTGGTCAGTTTTCCATTCCACCACTCAGGGAAAACTTGACTGGACTTTCCCGCAGCTTTCTCAAGCAGACAGTTTTGCATGAAAAGGAATGAAAAAATGATTTCACAGTTCTTATTTTAAAGCATTGCTCAATACAACAGAAACACATTATCGCTATCAGCAGTATCATCTTCATAAGACGTTTTCCTGGTTTCAGTTTTCCTGATAACCCACAAATGCCTTCAACAAACTATCTGTTTTGCTTGGCTGCGTCCTCTGTTGACACATGAGAATGGCAGCTCAATACAGAACAAGTGACTAACTCGGGAATAATATGTTAATAATGTCAGTGCGCTTGCCAGATAGCATTTGCTCAGAGCAAACATGTAATATTGATAATTGTTATACGACCCAGGAAGAGTTTTTATTATATTTGTATTATATTTAAACAAGGCCTTAGAGGGCTGAACTTGAGCTGCCCCTTTAATAAGTTCTTCTTGTAAAAGCACTCAGACAATTGCAGAATAAAGGAGATATATAGGTCAGGAAGGATAAGAGTTGAATATGACACATTTGCTGGATTTGTGTGAGATGGTTTGGCCATTACTAGGAATTTCGCATTAAGGAAGAAATGTCCTCTTTCTGATTCATTACACTCTGGAAATCTTCAGTATTTTCTGTTCTGCTTCCAGGTTTCCCCCTCTGCAATTTCATGAGAAAAGAGAGGTGTTATTGCTGTGCAATTTGTAAACTATCCATAGAATGTTTCTACAAAAAGCACAATGCTGCACTCCTAAACAATGTTTCAACCGAAGCTTCAACGGTTACCTCAGTGTAAAACAATCATGCTGCAGTCATTGGTTTACGTCCTTCTGGAATATTGCAGTTGTTCACTCCTCTTCCCATCTTTGTGTACTCTGTAATCACATTTTGGGAAGCTGTTTCCATATTCAAAGATATACAAAGTGAATACATACATAAAAAATATAGTGATTTTTGATTTATTGATTTATTTTTGGCATTTAAGGAAACAGTATGTGAAATTATGGCATATGTACTGTAATATGGATCAAATAAAGTCACTAATTTCCTTGTTTTAGAAGTGTAGCCTGCTCCCTGCAGGCAAATAAGAATTCCCAGCAATGACTGCTCTGTTAAGCATATAGTGCACATTGGCAACATTGTTCAGTTTTATCAGTGGTTTAGCCTTAGGATCAAGATTAGTCAAATCTAATACGAGGGCGCTTGAAATGCATTTTAACTTCTGTCTTGATAAGATCGTAGTGACGTTTCCTGTATACCATCTGTGTTTCATCATGATTCATATCGGGGGGAAACCTTTTCTATGGTGTGGTGGTGAGGATGTGAGCTTCTTATTAAAAGAAAAGCGCCTGGTTCGTTTAAGCCATGTGATTTCTGATGATGCTTCAGACATACAGTATTGTGGATGTAAAAGAACACTGTGGCAAAAGCTCACGGCACAACGGCAGACACCTGGGCTGGGAATCTTGATAAGATCGTAGTGACGTTTCCTGTATACCATCTGTGTTTCATCATGATTCATATCGGGGGGGAAACCTTTTCTATGGTGTGGTGGTGAGGATGTGAGCTTCTTATTAAAAGAAAAGCGCCTGGTTCGTTTAAGCCATGTGATTTCTGATGATGCTTCAGACATACAGTATTGTGGATGTAAAAGAACACTGTGGCAAAAGCTCACGGCACAACGGCAGACACCTGGGCTGGGAAAGAAAACACACCTACACAAGAGCTCCAGTAATTGTGTGATGAATCCACACTATTTGTTAACCAACGCACAGTATTATTTGCACATGATAATGGTTGTCTTTACTGTAAGGAAGTACAGTATGTAGAGAACGCTTATAATTTTCCTCATTTCCTTTTGGGAAAAGAGGAAGAGGGTTTCCTTTGGAAAAGAACGTTTTAAATTTGTTTGATCAAATTATTTTAAAGTCTAGTATAGAAAAAAGAAAGGAAAATATCATCAATAATAATGTATGCTCAATAGTATGTCAACAGTGGCATTTCTGTCAAGTTGAAATAATCCTTTCTGTCAACCCAGGCTCATTGTAAATACGTTACTGTACATAAACCATAAACATTGAAGAGGACATGTCAAATCACAAGATGATCTATTATATATATATATTTCAATCATGACAACTCTCGGAATATTTTAGCATGGTGATGGATATGACAATGTTAATGTATTTGGTCTTGGCGGAATAGATCTGCTACGCTGCTTCTGCTGTTGGCTATTTCTGTAGCTGTAGATTATTGCTGCTGCTGCAAGCAAGTGCAGGAACTTGCTACTGCCAATGCATATGGCATACGGTGCCGTGAGTATTTAAGACATGCTGTTGCTGCACAAATAGCATATAAAAACCCCCCGTAGCAGATCTATACAGGTGGAGCTGGGGAAGGTGGAGGGTTTCAGAGAAAGTCTGAAAGTGCGCTGCAGGAAACTCTAGTGAATGCTAGCCAGCCATATAAATGCAAGGCAGTAAGCTCATTGGCTGCATATGCAGCACGAACCAATCAGCTTGTGCCAAGTCGTTTAACTCTCTGAATATCATCAGTTACATTAACAACCCGTCAGCCTGCGCCATCTAGAGTTTCATGACTGTATATATAAACACATTATACACACATGATATATAAACATTAAAAGGATTGCGTATATAGGAATGGCTTTAACCCATTTTAATGTAATGACTGCGTGTGTGTGTGTGTGTGTGTGTGTGTGTGTGTGTGTGTGGTCCTGTTATTCCCTACATTATGGGGACCATATGTCCCCACAAGGATAGTAATACCAGTAAATTTCGGACAGGGTTAGGGTAAGGGGACCCTATAATAAACAATTATACAGCCTCAGTTTGCTATATAGTTAGCTTAGCAACATGCTAATGGCAAACAGTCAATTGTGAGACTTACGGGAACATTTGAATGACACAGAGAGTAGACACATGGCAGTTCACTAGGTTTATGGTAGACCCAGGTGGTCTGAAACTCTCTGCTGCTTCTCAGAGGAGCGACTGTTCCCTGCCTGGACTCTCTCTCTCTCTCTGATCTGCTTCTCATTCCATGGTTTCTGGCTGCTGTTTGCACTTCCTCCATGCCTCTTTTTTCAGCCCAGTGAGAACAGTAGAGCAGTGTTCAAAAAGAAGACATTTGACAGTTACCACTTCAGCCTGTGCTCACGGGGAACAGATTCCCCTGCCTCTCTGTGCACCTTTAGTACAAGCACAGCTCCTTTATTCTTAAAAATATCTTTTGACCCCGAATACCAGAGAGCTGAAGCAGGCTGAGGCTGATGACACTTCCTTGTTGATCCCTTCGTTTGAAAGAGAGTTCTGGCCAACAGGAAGCACGCTAAGTCTCTCAGTCACAAGGGTCCTAGAGAAAGACAGAACAATCTGTTCCAACAATACCAACTCAAAACAATCTGTTCGGCCTGTTGGTGACCTTTGCTGGAGTTGAGAGAAAAGGTAGTTGTTCAGTTTAAAATCTTAAAGGAATATTTCATTTTTTAAACAATATTAATGTAACAGTAGATACAGCAATTAGTAAGATTTGGTAGGTTGTTGTCCCAAAAATGACACAATATAAGATTTGAACTTTGACTGTTTTAGGCCTTGCAGACTGCTGTGGTAGAACTGTAGAACATTAAAATGTTTCTTTAGATTCTATCTATGTGTTTACATATTATATACATATACAGACAGATTTTTTTGTAAGATACCAAAAAATGGTAAAAGTTTTACATGATGCAACCAGAATAATTTGTAAAGCTCTACAACTTTACAAAGGACAAAATAATCTAATGTGAATGCATAAAACAAAAATGCAAGCTATATTTTACTGCCAGTAATGATCTCAACTGAACTGAAGCATTCACTGTAAAATAATTCTGCTGCAATTAGTTATAGCAACTTCAAAGTTTAGCTAACTTTAGTTAAGTTGAATCTTTAAGTTATCACAAATTTTAAGTCAAGCTTGAACCCTTTTTTTTTTTTTTTTT
>NW_015654520.1:100977-103048 GCF_001515625.1 Sinocyclocheilus rhinocerous
ATGTTACTAATTCTAATGTTGAATTTTAAGTTGTGATAACTAAGCAATCATTTTTTACAGTGCTGTATGTTTTATTGACTTTCCAAAAGTCATCAAACATTTTGCTCAGTTGTTCAAGGTCACATAGTGATATATTATATTTTGGATTCTGAACAGTTCTCCATTAACTTGCAGTTATATGTAGGTTTGTATGTTAAGTGTATAGTTAATGTAGGTCAAAACAAAGCAATAATTTTTGCCATTAAGTCATTTCTTATCATAAAAATAAAGTACAGGTGCGTTTAAAATAACCTGGGGCTGCAATAAGGAAGAAAGATGTCAAAGAACTTTACCGTTAAACGTTTTCTGGTGAACCCCAAAAAAATGTATTGTATCGTTTTTAAGCCACTGAAAAGTAGACATAGCCTATATTTATATTTTGTATGGGAATGCTAACGGCTAGCTCTCCCAAGGTATCGTAGACCTCCTTGGTGTGAACTCAGTCTTGGATTTGCGAAGCATCATTTTATGTCCTGCATGGGCTGCATCTTCATTGTTATTCCCACAATGCATCCAGTGTAGAATGAAACTGTGAGTTCAGCCTACAATAATAACTCTACAGCATGCAGTCTGTGTTTGTACGTGTGTGATCCACTGTTGCTGCATGAGGCAGGAGAGAGCGGGAGGAGCTCCTCTCTTCTGGGAAACAGGCTGTAGTTGATTGGCGGCCTGTGAGTTCACACATGGATCTATTTAGGAGAGGGGACAAGGAATCCCGCAAGCTGACGTATCTGTCCCCACTCCAGCATGAGACATGAAGCTGATGCTAGCTTCACAGCAGCGGCTGCCAAGCAGGCATTGACCGCTCGGCATTTCCAGTATGCTGGCATGAAATAACATGCGCTGGCTGCTGTTCAGCTTCCCATTCCTGAACAAGGAAACCCTCACACTGAGTTGGGGGACCAATGATGTATCTTAAAGTGGGCAGGATATACCGCATGTACTTGTTTTAAACCACCCTCCATTAGTGCTGCTGCCTGTTAAGTGAAGCATCACTATTACAGTAACAGGCAAATATGTTATGTACATATATGCATCCTAAAGCCCATCTTTTTATATATATTCAATATGGGAATATATAGACATGTATGTTATAAAATTGTTGTTTTCATGCACATGCATATATAAATTAAATATATATTGTTAATATGTATGGTCGCTACAAATAATATCATATACAAATGCATTGTTAACCTTATTTCTATAGTGCTTTATACAATACAGATTGTTTCAAAGCAGCTTTACAGTGATAAACCAATATAAGTGATCAGCACAATTTAAATAAAGACATTTTACACATTATTTGAACTCATATTTCATATGATTAGTTTATTTTTTTTGACAGCACAGCCTCCCTTGGCTTCTCGGAGGAAACACCTGCTACACATTTCCTTCATAGTAATCATTGCATCTTCACTGCAGAAGAATCACAGTCTCGTTGCAGTTAAACAGTTCTTATATCTTTATTTATCCGGAGGACAGTGTGTTGCACAGATGCTTCCTCACAATATAACACCGGAGAAGACATCAAATGCTGAACGGCAGATACAGCTACACAACAACAGAAAAATGATTGACCATTCTAGCACATCTATTGTTCTATTGTTGGGTTTATAAAAAAAGCCTTTTACTGAAGACACACTGTGCTCTGTTTTGGGAAGTGTGAGCTCATGAAAACAAAGTGTAAATTTACCAAAACAAAATAGCATTCCTTTTGGTTTCATTTGGCATGCTGCACTCTCTCTCTCTCTCTTGAATCTCTCTCTCTCTGTCACACACACACACAGAGAGAGAGAGAGAGGGACAGAGTTGTTCTGTATTCTTTCTGTTTCTGAAAAATGAGAGAGAGAGAGAGAGACAGAGTTGTTCTGTATTCTTTCTGTTTCTGAAAAATGTCAAATTTCTAAAAAGCACATCAAACGTCCCTCTGTTCCTCAGGAGACGAGAGTGAGCAGATTTACAATAAGAGGGTGTCATGAGGAAATGTCAATGCTTGGAGTATTGATAAGGAGTCTATAAAAGTATTTAAATA
>NW_015654520.1:103275-126311 GCF_001515625.1 Sinocyclocheilus rhinocerous
TAACCCAGCAGTTGGGTTGTTTTGAACCCAGCGGTTGGGTTGTTTTGAACCCAGCGTTTGGGTTGTTTTGACCCAGCGGTTGGGTTGTTTTGAACCCAGCGTTTGGGTTGTTTTGACCCAGCGGTTGGGTTGTTTTGAACCCAGCGTTTGGATGTTTTGAACCCAGCTATTGGGTTGTTTTGAACCCAGCGTTTGTGTTGTTTTGACCCAGCGGTTGGGATGTTTTGAACCCAACCGCTGGGTCAAAACAACCCAACCGCTGGGTCAAAACAACCCAACCGCTGGGTCAAAACAACCCAACCGCTGGGTCAAAACAACCCAACCGCTGGGTCAAAACAACCCAACCGCTGGGTCAAAACAACCCAACCGCTGGGTCAAAACAACCCAACCGCTGGGTCAAAACAACCCAACCGCTGGGTCAAAACAACCCAACCGCTGGGTCAAAACAACCCAACCGCTGGGTCAAAACAACCCAACCGCTGGGTCAAAACAACCCAACCGCTGGGTCAAAACAACCCAACCGCTGGGTCAAAACAACCCAATAGCTGGGTTTGTCCCTTTTTAACCCAGCGCTGGGTTATATTTAACCCAGCATTTTTTAGAGTGTATATATTTATGACAGTTTCCTGTAAAGTGTGTTGCAATTGTTTAGAGACTGATGCAGCAAGAAAGTAATAGAGGACAAAGAAATATGTTACAGCTGCCCTTTATCCAATTCTAATGTAGATTTTCCTTTTTAACTTTTTTGGTTAATGTATCACTAACCAGCATTTGCTGTTATTCCTCATGCAGCGGTGTGATTGTATTTATTCTCTGTAAACACATCTGTGGCATGCATAACCAATGAAAATAATTCATCATCTGCAACAAACAGTGTTACACGATGCGGCAAGACATCAGAATTGAGACGTGCTTATCCATACAAAACGTGTTGTTTAAAATATAAGTGGTTCCTTTAAGTGGTGAGATGACTATAATGTTTTAGTTATGTGTCACACATCATAATTACAGGTGGAGTTTTCCGCAACAGTTCTTTACACATTATTTTCTGGTATGCTAGTGCACCTTTCCAAATTTACATGATGAAAAATCAGCATATTCTTGCCCGGACGTTGTTAGTATGGGATTTTACCCAACTAGTCGCATATTAACACATCTAATGTTTAAGACTTGACTTTGAAACAATATGTATTTTAATATTTAACCTGGTACAATGCCCCAATGGACTTCCGTATAAAGTGCATTATTGCAAAATATATTTTTAAATTTCATCTATTATATATTATTATTAGTTTATTAAATATATTCTTTCATTAGTTTGGTAACACTTTAGCACATATTAATGTCTTATTCTACATGGCCATATTTTAGATCCTTTAATCCTACCCCATAACTAAACTTAACTTACTGTTAATAAGCAGCAAATTAGGAGTTTATTGAGGAAAAACTCTTAGTTAATAGTGAGAATTGCTCCCCAAACTAAAGTGTGACCATTAGTTTATTAAATTGTTTAGCAGTGTTGGAGGTAACACATTACAAGTAACCTGAGTTACATCATCAGATTCGTTTTTACTTTTAAATGTACAACAATATATATTTTTCTTTTTCAAGTAAGTAATGCAAGTTACTTTGTTCTCCCATTTATTACTCCTCTCCTGTCCCCGTGTTGAGAGAAATTGGGAGTGAGGTGCAGAGGCACTTCCTTCAGTCTGAGGCTTATTAATTTCACTTTTGGTGTGAAAGGGCCTTTACAGTTGCCAAAAATATAACTTTTGGGTTTTTCGTTATTAAAAACAAATAATCAAGCCCAGCCAGGTGACAAAAAGTAACGCAAAAGTAACGTAATGCATTACTTTCCATAAATGTGACCCTGGACCACAAAAGCAGTCTTAAAGGTATAGTTCACCCAAAAATGAAAATTTTATGTTTATCTGCTTACCCCCAGGGCATCCAAGATGTAGGTGACTTTGTTTCTTCAGTAGAACACAAACGAAGATTTTTAACTCAAACCGTTGCAGTCTGTCAGTCACATAATGGAAGTGAATGGGAATCACGGCTTTGAGAGCCAAAAAAAACATACACAAACAAAACCAAATAAAACCCTGCGGCTCGTGACGATACATTGATGTGTAAAGACACGAAACGATCAGTCTGTGCAAGAAACTGAACAGTATTTATATCGTTTTTTTACCTCTGATTCACGCAATGTCCGAACTGTCTTGAGCGGTGGCGCATCCTCCTGAGCGTGTTCTCAACAGCAGGCGTGTGAGGCGTCTTCTTCTTGCTTTACCGCCACCTATCTCTCAAATGGACCATTGACACTCCTAAGATTGTATATAGAGTAACTTGAGATTGTAGATAGAGTAAGAAGAAGACGACGCCTCACGTGCCTGCTGTTGAGAACACGCTCAGGAAAACGTGCCGCCGCTCAGGACAGTTCGATTTAATTTGGTTTTGTTTGTGTATGTTTTTTTGACTCTCAAAGCCGTGATTTCCATTCACCTCCATTATATGACTGACAGACTGCAACGGTTTGTGTTAAAAATCTTCGTTTGTGTTCTACTGAAGAAACAAAGTCGCCTACATCTTGGATGCCCTGGGGGTAAGCAGATAAACATAACATTTTCATTTTTGGGTGAACTATCCCTTTAAGTCGCTGGGGAATATTTGTAGCAATCACCAAAAATACATTGTATGGGTCAAAATTATAGAATTTTCTTTTATGCCAAAAATCATTAGGATATTAAGTAAAGATCATGTTCCATGAAGATATTTTGTAAATTTCCTACTGTAAATATATTAAAACTTAATTTTTGATTAGTAATATGCATTGCTAAGAACTTCATTTGGACAACTTTAAAGGCAATTTTCTCAATATTTAGATTTTTTTGCACCCACAGATTCCAGATTTTCAAATAGTTGTATCTCGGCCAAATATTGTCCGATCCTAACAAACCATACATCAATATGGAAAGCTTCTTTATTCAGCTTTCAGATGATGTATAAATCTCAATTTCGAAAAACTGACCCTTATGACTTGTTTTGTGGTCCAGGGTCACAAATAGTAACTAAGTAACACGATTAGTTACTTTTTTATGGAGTAGTGAAATATTGTAATGCATTACTTTTAAAAATAACTTTCCCCAACACTGTTTTAATTATTATAAAATACACCATAATCCAAGGTTTACTAAACATTTCTGATCATTAAGGCTTATAGTTTAAATCCCATTTCAACATTAAACATAGGATCCTATACGGATCCTCACTGAAAAACCCTCATCTTTACCTCCAAATTAGCAGGAAAAGTAGCAAAAATGTTGTTATGCTGCCACCTGCTGGTACTCCTCAGATATTGTGTATGGACTGTATTCCTCTTTTTCTTTTCCTCTTGTGTGTTTTTAGCTTTCGCCACTCATTCTGACGAGATAAAAACAGCCGTTCTGAAATCAAAACGCAAAACACAACCACAGCTGCTATAATGTCTTTATTTCAGCACGATCTGGCTACCACTACAATGGTATCGACCTCCAGAACATAAAGATAAAAAAAAAGAAAGAAAGAAAATGGCACTCGACTAGTACAATACTGCTACATACAGTACACACATTTATAAAATGGAAACCAATATTCTCTATACACTAAAGTATGTACATCTTTGATAAATTAAACCAATACTGCTTAGATTGAACATTTTGCTTGAAGAATAACTGAAAGGATGACTGGAGAAACGCAAGCAGGCACTGGAGCATCTTCTGATTGAACTGCCATTGACAGTCTTTACTGACACTGAACTTGAATTTGTTTGTAGGCACATTTATTCATTTTATTAAAAGCATTTTATTGGAAGGTCCAAACACTCGATGACCTCACATAAAATAAAAACCATATGCTAATAACCGTCCTGTCTGTCTGAGAGGTAGTACCAATGCATGATATCCTGGTAATGGTGATATCCCATCCAGTCTTTCTGCTTACGTGTTACAATGCAAACCCGGCTGCCAATATTCACAGCACTGCAGCAGCTTCTCACAACATGCTAAATAAGCATGTCGCATTTCAAGACATTGGCGTCTGCTGAGAAAATAAACAAATGCCCATGGAGCCGTTTACCGTTAGGGGCTAATCAATCTGCCAACATATCTAGGGTGATTTCCCACCCTCCCTACAAAGTTGGATTTCCATTGCAAATTATAGAAGTCTCTTGGAAAATGTTTTTTTTTTACAATTAAATACACAAATAAACCTCTGAGGACTAGACCGCTTGTGCAAGATTTAAAAAAAAAAAATTGCCTGTACATATCATCAGCACGAAGGAAATCTTCCTTTTCCGATGCGTGTAGGAGCTTCCGTTTGGTTGTCCACATTCTGTCAGACCTGCTGATTTCAGATAATGCAAGAGTGTGCGTGTGTGCAAGAGACGAGAGGTATAGAAAGAGGACAGAGCGAGAGAAACAGAAAGAGCGTATTTTGGTTAAGCATGAGGAAAAATGTTCTCTTTGGGGGTTTCGAGAAAGCAGCAGCAAGCAAAAAGCCTACTGACTTCCTTCCAACACACACACACACACACAAGCACTTGAGCTGAGCAAGAAGACGTTTAAAAAGAGGTGCCAAGTCTAGCAAGGTTTGACCTCGCTGATCCGGTCTGGTTTCTTTCTGAAGCTGGGGTTGTTTTTCTCTTTGCACAGCTCAGTTGTCTCCACGAGAGGGAGCCGTTCCAGTAGCCCTGAATCTGTAACACCAGCGTCCTGAGCAGCTCTAGTGTCTCTTCATAGAGGAGACCTTCTTCTTCCTCGCTGCCAGCATCTCGTAGAAAGGATCTCTACTGATGGCCGCCCTGGAGACAAAGAGGAAGAACATTATGAGAACTTCCTCTCTTCTAATGTTAAAGCTAAAGCTTGTTCAGTTAGGGTTAAATAACACTTAATATATAGTAATATTATTAATTTTAAATTACACTATTAGATGAGAAAAAAATTTGATCTGAATTGAGCTGAATAATGACACCATTGTCTTCTGTAGAGGTGCTTTATAGCTCAACTGAACTCATTTCCTATTTGATGAACTTTACTATATTGACACTGTAATTGAATTACATTTAATCAACACTGAACTGAATAACTTGAGCTGAATACCGACACTATTGTCTTCTGTAGAGCTGCTCTACAGCTGAAATTCAATTTGTTTCATAACTGAATTTTGCAACATTAAAAGACTGTTATTTTCCTCTTTATTACTTTGAAGCAACCTGTGCTGTATAAAGAGCTCTATAAATCAGACAGTCATTTTCCAAAAAAAGAGAAAAAAACAAAGGCACTAAGTGCAAATAATGATTTTATTTGCACTATGTAAAGATCGCAGTATTTTCTTTGCAATAAATGTAAATAGTAGTTAGATGCTATTTATAGGCAACTTAGCGCAAAAAATTGCAGATATTTGCACCTCAGTATTGTAGTACATTATAAAACAGTATGCAATAACATATTGAGTGTAAATTATCATTTTTTTTAATTATTAAATGGATTCTGCCTTATTGGGACAATAAAGCCCTACCTTTATTATTAAATAACCATGAGGCATTTATTTCCACTTTTTGAATGTTTCCTCCATTTTTATTGAAAATAAATGCCTTCCCGATCTGAAATACAGTGTTCTGGCATGAAACTCTAGATGGCGCAGTCCGATAGGTCTAACTCAATCTGACCTGGCGACATCATTGTCACTTGGCAGCCGATTGGTTCTCTCCTGTATCGGTAGCCAATGAGCTTACTCCTCAATATTCAAATACCTGGCTTTAGTTTGCTGTGGCAGTTTTCAGAAATCCTCCACCTTCCCCAGCTCCACCTGTATAGATCTGCTACGAGGTGATTCATGTACGCTATATGGGGGTTATTTCATGCATGTTATATGTGCAGCAGCAGTATTTCTTACATGCTCACAGCAGCATGTTGTGGATGTATTGGCAGTAGCAAGTCTCGGTACTTGCTCTGCCGCAGCAGCAGCGTAGCAGATCTATTCCACCAAGACCAAATACATTAACATTGTCATGTACATTACCATGCCAATCCCTCCGAGAGTTGTCATGACAGAAATATGGTCAATCGGGCCTTTTGTCCTATGCCACTGCTATTGTTGTTTAACATTTGTAATGCTGTCTATCCCAACCAGACATTGGTCTGCCGACAAGGTGGGCTATCTGCACTTTGTGTAAATAGACACTCCGAAATATAAATATCACAACTTAAATTTACATTAAATATTGACTTGTGTAAGAAGAAAGTGAGAGTGTGGAGTCATATGAGAGACATAAAACTAGTGAAAAAAATACCACAAATAAGCTGCATTTAAACCAGAATATCCCTTTAATCAAACACATATCTGTATTTAGATGAGTAACACTCACTTAATGCTGTTCATCCATTCATCCTTCTCCTCGACGGTGGGAGCAGAGATGCGGTAGAAAGTGTGGTTTCCTTCAACGACCCGTCCGTCCGCCTCGGTCTTACATGCCTTGATCACCTGGTCTTTATTGTCAGGGATGAAGAGCTCAAAGCAATTCTGAGAAGCAAACACGGGCAGACAATCACATATCTGACCACTAGGGGGAGACACGGTGTAAACTGTGCCTAGATAATCAGGAAAAGTTCCTGTCTCTGCAGTTTAAAAATTGCTGAGAAGGATGTTTTACCGGCTTCTTGTCCTCCACTTCACGGATGCTGAGGTTTTCCAGGGGGATGATGCCTCTTGGTTCTTTATCCTACATGAAAAGAGCCAAATGGGTTTCCATTTATCACAATTCACCGTGGACCACATGATAAAGAATGTGTGAATTATATCTAAACTAAATTCCTAACTGACTCTGTCATAAGCACCATCTTGAAAACGTTCTTGACGAGTGCTTCATTAGCACTGTTGCCATCCTCTAACTTGTATCAAAGTTATAACGATTGGTTTCAAATGAGGCCTTACTCTTTTCAGTGACTGAGAAGCATTTGCCTCCATTATGATGTACAGTCTGCACAATTTTTAATACACACAACTAATTAAAAAATTCTATAAAGAAAAAAGCAGATAAAAAGGCGTTTTAATGTTACAATTTATAGCAGGCCACATACAAATCAATTCAAAATCAACAAATGTTTACTACTTATAAGCACATTTGACTGAAAATCAAGCTGTTAATGGAAAAGTGTCAAAGGGTAATTTACATGAAAACACTACAGACTAATAATACATTTTTATTTTTTAACTTTTCAACTTACAGTAATGCCACTATTTTAGTTCAATTCGCATAAATTATCATTTTAAATTAGATGAGAAGTGAGAAATGCATAGCATGTATATGTTACTGTTAGACATGGCCCAAAAGATGTTTCTTCAGTACTTACAGTAGTGTACTCAAAGTAGTAAAGGCAGTTATCTGTGAGAATGAACCACCGTCTTTTCCAGGTTTTGACGCGTCCTCCTGAGGAACAAAAGATGAATGTTAGTTTTCAGTGCAGTGAGCTGGCAGACGTCACAGATCCGTGCAGCTGAAGACTTTTGAGCAGCAGAAGAGCAGACAGACAGATGAACAGACAATGAGAGCTCTTCTACAGCGACTCCATGTCCAATAAGGCCCAAGCACAGCATTCCTTACCAGCAGCACACCATGCTCAAACCAGCCGCACTCATGAATCAACCTTCACAGCTATCAGACATCACCCGATAGCTGCCATTCCTCTTAACCCCACTGAAAAATTCTGTTTACCTCCTAAAAGACCAGCCAAAGGTAAAATGTGTTTAAACGGAGCTATATTCTCTATAACCAGCTGATGTTTGCTATCCAGACATACAGAGAGGTTGTCATTTCCTAAACTTGTCTTCTCCTCAATCGTCTCCCTATTACTATTAACCTCTCAATTAACTAACAGACACAATTGTGTTCGTAAACTGCTGTGACAAACTCTGACGGCAGGTCAGTGCAGCACCGGTTAAGCTCACATTCTTAGGACATTTCCCCATGTCCCTCTCTCTATAGGGACTGCAAGGTAAACACAGTGCTCGGTGATCCGAGAATGACCTCTGACCTGTGCCACCCTCGTTTCCTCTGCAGGGAAACCTGATCACAGTGGCAAAGGAGATGCCATCAAACTGAATAAACTGTATAGTGCAACCAAAAACACTTTTAACTGTGTATCAGGGTAGTTGAAGCAGAGCGTATCTGTAGACATCTTTAAAAAAAATCATTAAATCAATAAATATTTATACATGGGGCAAACTCTATTTCCAGCTGTTCAGAATTTCCTTTGAATTCATGAATTGAATGCATGCATAATGATTATAAAATAAGTAGCAACATGTTGTTTAGGCCTGTCATTTATCATTATCTAATTATGATACTAATATAAAAACACTCCAGTTTTACTGTTACTTAACATCCACATCATGCTACACATTCTCGGTCCTTAGAGTTTTATTGATTTATTTATTTATGAAAATAATAAAACTCTTTACGCTTTAAAGTACGAAGACACTTCTTAAGTTCTTCATACAAAATAAAGGCTTGTAGGTTCAATTATTATATTGTGTTATATTATATTACAAGTCAAAACTTTGGAATAATTAAGATTTTTTTAATGGTTTTAAAAGAAGTCTCATGCTCAACAAGACTGCATTTACTTGATTTAAAAAATAAATAAATAAAAAACATTATTATTGTGAAATATTACAATTTAATGTATAAATTAGCAGCAATAATAATCAATAATAACTGAGCAACAAATCAGCATATAGTGATTTCTGAAGGATCATGGGACACTGAAGACTGGAGCAGACTGAAAACACAGGAATAAATTACATTTTAAAATATATCAAAATAGAGAACAGTGATTTAAGTTGTAAAAATATTTCATAATATTGCCTATTTTACTGTATTTTTATATTCGATTATATTAATAATTATATTATATTATATTAATAATTATATTATATTATATTATTCAGGTTTGCTGAGCTTCAGTGTGAATTTAAATCGAACCAAGATTAAAGATGAACAAAAAAAAGAAATATTTCAACTTTTAAAATATTATTTTCACAGCAGTAAAGAAAATCAAATGGGTATATTTAATTACATGTTTTTATGTAAAACAAAAAAATTGTCAGAAAAAAAAAAAAAGCATGATCGTGACAGGCCTAATCTTGTTTAAATTAGTTTTCTATGTAACACAGCACTGCACACAAGCAGGGCATGTCAACCACCCGAAAGCATTTCAAGCATTTCTGCTAAACAGGAAATTATCCTCCTGCACTACAGACTGCTATTGTATTTGAATCTTGGCATAAGCGACAAACAAAACAAACACGAATCAGAGCACTACAGCAGGTGAGAAGTTTCTGAGCAAGCTGATTGAGTTATCGGCTGGGATTAATGATCACTCCCAGTTGCGGTCGTACAGCAGAAACCCCGTCCAGAAATGCCTCTCAGAGGGAGGAGATTTGTGGAGGGGGACGTGAAGAGGCCGTGCTGGGCTGCAGAGAAGGCTGACTGACACAGGGCTGGGTGATGGATGGGCGTTCAGATGTCTGACGTGACAACAAAAAGGCTCAATCTTTAAATTCCTTTTAGAAGTTTTTATTATACGTATGCTAATGTATGTGCTAATCTCATATTCTTGACTTGTAAGTGAATCAGAACACTTCAGATATGGTTTTATTTTGGATTCAGTGATGTCTGATTCATGAAACCCACCCTCACCCAGCATCCTAGTGGTGAGTCCGATCTGACCAAATACACACACACTTTCCTCAGCGGTGCAGTCCAGCATTACACACACACACACACACACACACCCCTATAATTTACATACAGCATGAAGAACAGCAGTCTTTGGTCCAGATGCAGTTTTCTGACTCAGTCTAATCAGATCAAACACCACATCTTGTACATTCAATCATTAACAGTTATATGACTGAATATCATTTTAAAAGGAACAGTTCACAGAGAAAAAAAAAAAATCTGTCATCATTTTGTTCCAAACCCATATGAGTTCTTCTTCAATAAAACACAAAAGAGCATGTTTAGAAGAATGTCCAAGCTGCTCTTTTCCATATGAATAGGAGTGGGCAATATGACCACATTCTTATATCACGATATGAACTATTTTATTTTATGATATATATATATATATATATATATATATTTACTTTTATGATTTTAATCAGGGTCGTCTTATATTCGGGCCAATACGGTACCAAAATAATAATTTTTGCCTAAAATAAGGTTATTTCACAATACTCGACACCTCACTGCAAAAACGAATACTAGTCTAAATGTGGCCCAGTTATCCTAAACCATATCTGTAACCATAATGTAAGTAAAAGCTTACTGAAGACATTATTGTCAGTAAGAAAATATGAACTAAAAAAAGAAAACTAATTCTAGTCTAGTCTATCTTTTTCAGGTCCATCTATCAAAAATAAGAAATACAACAGAAAAGGAATAAAGTAATCAAATGTTTTTTTTAAAGCATAGTCTTTTCTACATTACTTAAATATACATTAATTCTTATTAAATCTACAAAATGTATTCAGTCAAGAGCAGTGAGTGAATTTCTCTTTGTCTTTTGTTGTTTGGGGGGGGTGTACAATGCTGTTTCATGCATTCAGAGTTGTTTACACTGTTAAAGAGTTTGATTCTCATGCTAAGCATGGACAAAGTTTCAAAAAACAATTTGGACGTATGACGGAGTATTTCTGTGCCAAAAATCTTACTTCCGGGTTCGTACAAGTTTCGGAGAGTTTTTTTTCGATCATGGCTCTTAATGACGTAAACGAGTGTGAAACTCTTTATATGGGCATTTCTCCCGGAAGAACGCGCCCGCGAACGCATCGACCAGAGCAAGAGCGAGATCGCGCCCATCAATGCTCTTCATCCGGCGGCAGCGCTGCACGGGACTCGCTCAGGAGGAATGTCTCCAAAGAAGTGTGTTTTTGTTTGTAAGGGAAAGATAACTTTGTTCAGCTTCCTAAAGAACCCAGCGTTATGTAAAAAGTGGATGCAGTTTGTTTTTCCGGGTGCAGCAACGGAGTTTCACAAGTGTGTTTGTTGACGAACGTTTTATAAACAAGGCCCAGTTCGACGCTGGATTTGCACATCGTTTGATACTGAAAGATGGAGCGGTCCCAGCTATAAAAGTCATGAGTCAGAACTGCTCATCAATCTTTAGCTCCGCCCACGGCGCTCCTCCAGGAGCTCGGCTGTTTCCGGAGAGAATCGTAAAGCTGTATCTTTCTTTTATAAATATGATAAAACTAAAGACTTTTTGAAGATATGAAGACTGCAGTACTACTTTATAGGTACTCAAGATTAACATGAGATTGGGTGAAACTGTGTGTGTTATGTCACCTTTAATTATAATTACACAGACAGTAGCAGGTGTGTTAGGCTGCTGTCACTTTAAGACCTAATGCACGGATCTAATATACTAAACTGATAGACGTGATTCTCTTTCGTAGTTGGACGGTTTAAAACCACTTGAATGCTTAAATTGGTATGGCTCAAAATTTCAGGCAAATGTTAAATCTTTAATTGGTTTCAAAGGTTAAAATGTTAGCCTGACCGCAAAAGAGACGATAATCCAAAACCTCTAATGTTGACAAATTTACACCAGTTTATTGTGTCTACCAGTATATCGCCCAACTCTACATGAATCTGAATGGGGACAGATGCTGTATTCCTCAGGAGAAAATCATATGAGTTTGGGACAACATGAGGGTGAGGAAACGATGACAGAATTTCCATTTTTGGGTGAACTATGCCTTTAGTCTGCTTTTGTTGCGGTTTTCATCAGTGTTTGTTGGGCTCTGTTCAGACTGAGAGGAAGCAGAAAATACTGCAGCTCCCAAAGTGGAAATGACACAGAGAGAACGTTTCGAATACCACAGCAAACAGAGAGAGGTGCTCTTCAATACGCTGGTCACAAAATCAAAAACCAAGCACCCACCACCACGCTGAGACAAGGACAAAAATCGTTGATTCAATGAATAAAACGAGTGACCAGACAAACAAATGAAGGAACATGTAATAATCAGGTGCTGGTCACAAAATCAAAAACCAAGCACCCACCACCACGCTGAGACAAGGACAAAAATCGTTGATTCAATGAATAAAACGAGTGACCAGACAAACAAATGAAGGAACATGTAATAACTAGAGTAAACTCAGAGAAAGACAAACCCCATGGGAAAAAATAAATAAATAAACCTATGGTGGCTAATAACAGAAAGAGGGGACAGGAAGCAAGGCTGATCACCAAAAGCACCTGAGAGCGGAGAGATGAGCGATTGCTTGGGAAGAACAGGTGTACATACCTCCTGAGGGAAAGACAACAGCCAAAATCATGGGAACAAACAAACAAACGAGGAAGAAAAGGAAACAAAAAAATTAAATTAAATAGGAAATCGTACTCCCCACACGCTGCCTTCTCTGATCAAAGGAAGAACTTGTGCATTTCTTGTTATTGTGAATTACGGAGGACCGTTCCAAAATAAAACAGGGGATACAAGTACAAATAATAATTCACACAATTTAACACAGCTTTCCTGTCCATATCAACGAAGAGGGAAAATGTCTCTGGGTGCAGTTTTGTTTTCAGGGGTCTTTAACCTTTTTCAGTCCATTTTAAGCATGGTCTATAATCATATGCTATAGTAAAATACTAATGAATTTCCTTTGTTTTGATGCGAATACGGCAAAGCTATTAAAATGATTATCACTGATGTATATGCATGAATCATATTTGTGTAAATTATGTTATCTTAATTAATTACAATATGGTAGTCAACTTTGGTGACCAACTTTTGAAGTTAAAAATTACATTTTTGTTGCATATGTGTATTGTCATTTCAAACAACCATTGGCAGGCTCTCTGTGATACCTCGATGAAGATCCCCGTCATAAATCATTCGCTTGCATGACGTGAATTTATGCTTTCTATGAAGTCTCTATAATGCTCTAAAGCTGTGGTTCTCAACCAGGAGGCTTTAAAGAATTATAAAAGTGTGATTCCTAGACCTGGAAAAGTCACATCAATTAATAAAATCCAGCTCCTTGGGAAATTTTGATACATGAATAACACATTTTTCTAGTTATGCATAAATATAGAAGGTGCACTCATATGTGTGTTTATCAGTATTCACGGATACACCTTTAATGAGCATAATTCATTAAAATAACAACCTTGTGTTATAACCAAAAACTGCAGATTGCCAAAGGGTAACTAGGGTATTACGATTATGAATAGATCAGGTTATTAGGTTATGAATAGATTTCTAAAACATTACATATACAGGCTGCCCATCTGAAGGAGCGGTTTCTCTTGCACCTTTCAAGACAGGACTCTGATTTCTAACATCCAACTGAATTATGTCTAATTCTAAAAGGATGCGTTCAGCCTCAAGCAGCTGATTCATTGTGATCACGAAGAGTCATTACCTTCATATGATGTGAGAGGAGATATTGATCCAGCGTGAGAGAAGAGGGAAAGATGTGCTACTGTATAATCTGATGCATGGATGTGTTGTGAAGATCATAAAATGGGCTTTCGGGAAGTGTGTGTACATGTGTGTAAATCTCACACTCAGTCCATGTGTTTGAGCAGGACATCTCTTATTCAAAGGTAAATATATCTGAGAGTTGAGTTGCACGATCATCACAAAAATGAATACATATTTTGACTCAAGTAGTCCCACTCACCCAGTTTGAGCAGCCAGCCCTCTCTGTCTGGGTTGAAGAAAGTGTGCGTCAAGTCATTGCCGTCATCCTCAGGGATTTTGAAGGGCTCGTTCTTGATGCTCTCATATAGATTCTGTCAAAGCAAAATACCATGAAGTGCATGCAAGTTATTCATTCAGAATGGTTGGGCAAAGTCCTCAAGAAAGTGGGTGCAACCATGGCCTACTTACCATTTCTAACCTTATTTTGCACATTATTCATTAACATAATCAGTGACTACATTTCTATAATAATTTTTCAATTGTCATGCTGGAAAATTCATAAACATGTTTGAAAACACATTATATTCCAACCAAGAAGCATACTCTTTCAAAGAGACAGGCAGAAGCTCAGCCTTTTAAAAAATATATTTATTTATATGACTTATTTTTAATGTAACCTATGAAATTTAGGATACAATCTGATCATATTATAACCCTAGATCTAGGGCAGGGTTCCTCATTTCTGGTCCTAGACAGCCAGATGTAGAATAAATTGGGGACACATGAAATGTACGCCACTTGGAGAAATACTACAACAATAATAAAAACAACAATATAAATATGTGGGGAAAAAAAGTGAGAGACCAACCCTGAGCAGCTCTTCTGGCAGGTCTCCTCCATCATTAATGCCTCTGTTCATGGAGATGAAGCGCTCTACTGTGGGCTTGTCCTTAACGTTTGGGTTGTGAAGGCTGGTGTTTAACATGATGATGGCGAAGGACAAAATGTAGCATGTGTCTGCATAAAAAAAAAAACACATGACACTGTCACACTGACATTCAGCATCTGATCATAGCATTTTCCAGCACTGAGACACACTAGCCTGAATATGAAGCTATTTAAATATTTCATGCTCGTACTGTAACTCGCATGAATGCTAATGAGTAGTATGATTGTGAAGTTACTGAGGGCGATCATGACATGAACATCCAGAATGGAGAAGTGTCTATACCTCTACAGCAAAGAGACCAATGAGAGAACTCGGTTGTAAATATATGCGTGAGGGATTTCAAAACATTACAAGTATTTACACACAATACAATTTCTGATGCCATTTGCCTGAATTTGCTTTATGTTGGCTACTGGTAAATGGCATTTATTTAGAGAAGAATGCATATGTCCAATTCAATACTTCAAACTCTCAATTTGTGAGCATTACTGGGAAAAACAGAGCTCGTGCTTCTTAGAAATGCTATGAATGCATGTTTGAACGCTAAACACAGACTCAAATGGAAATAGACCCACCTGTGGACTGGAAGACGCCGGGGTTGCATTGGCAGTAGCGCTGGGCAAACGCCTCCATCATTCTGTCGATCTTCTGGGCCTCACCAGGAAGTCTGAAACTCCAGAGAAACTGCCTGTGTGGAGACAAACATCACAATGATATTTAAAACATGTACTACACCAGGACATTCAAAGTGAGATGCGTAGGAGTGTGTGCGTCAGGATCAATCCCCTAACCAATGAGACTAAACTACACAAGAATCTTCTGGAAAAAGACATATAGTTATATTTATAATGAAATGTCAGTGTACTTATTTTTTATACAGTAATTACAGAAGTCATATACTAGTATGTTTTCAAATATATTAAATATTTCAAACAACAGCTGCTTCTACAGTCAGTTTTACCTGAGAGCCTGAACCAGGTTCAAATCTGTGAACTCGTGCAGCTCCACAAAAGCGTGAAGGACTTGGATATTGAAGTCATCCCTGTTGAACAATTCGAATATGAGAGCAAGTAGTAAATAACATTTAGCAGACACTTTCATCCAAAGCAACTTACAGCACACTTATTGGAGCAACTTATTTACCACACTTACTGAAGCTTAAAGAGATAGTTCATAAAAAAATAACCCAAACTCATGTTGTTTCAGACCCATAAGACTTTCGTTCATCTTATGTTTACCATATATTTATGTGCTCTGTGTATGTGCGTTTATAAATACGGTAACACTTTAGTATAGCGACCAATTCTCACTATTAACTAGTTGCTTATTAGCATACCTATTATTAACATATTGGCTGTTTAGTAGTACATATAACGAACATATTCTGCATGACCATATTCTACATCCCTAATCCTACCCAATACCTAAACTTAACAACTACCTTACTAACGATTAATAAGCAGCAAATTAGGAGTTTATTGAGGCAAAATGTGTAATTAATGGTTTGTTAATAGCAATAATTGGACCTTAAAATAAAGTGTGACCATAAACATTTCTAAGTGATTGAAAACCTAAATTATTATTAAATATTATATATATAAAAATGCTTCTCTCTTCAAAAGATTTGGATTAAACTGCTTGATTCACATGGATTACTTTTACAATGTCCTTATGAACTTTTTGAAGCTTGAACGTTTTGGTGTAATTGACTTTCAGTGAAGGGACAGAAATCGCTCGGGTTTCATTAAAAATATCTTCATTTGTGTTTCAAAGATAAACAGAAGTCTTACGGGTTTGGAACGACATGACGATGAGTGAATGACAGAATTTTCATTTTTGGGTGAACTATCCCTTTAAAGAACAGTTCAAAACCTGAATGACTTACTTTAATTAATGGAACACAAAAGGAGAGATTTTGAATAACGTATTGGCTGCTCTTTTACATGCAATGAGGATAAGCAAATTGGTCTTATGCCTTAAAATGATCTGTGGATCCAAATTCATAGTTCAGTCTCTTGCACAAGAGTTATTCGAGACAAAGTGGATGTGAGATCATTCAGCACTGCACCATTTTTCAAAACCTTGCCATTTAACCTCTACAAGCGGAGGATGTGATATCCCTCATGGGGCTGATGGCGATCTTGTCCTCTCTACACCCTTTCCCAGTGATCTGGTGACAGTGCACTCATGGAACAAAGCACTGCAGACCCCCTCCCTACCAGAGGAGCCGAAGTGCTCCGAGATACCATCTCATCTGCTGTCTTACAGAGCAGTGCTCTCGATTTCCTGACTTTTTCAGCAGCCACACCCAGACTGAAGCAGAAGAGAAAACAAGGAAGCGGAGGGAATGAAATCCAAGATGAGACAAAGAGGGGAAAAAAAAAGAATTCTTTCACAGATGCAACCATGTGACTAGGTGCTGCCCAGTGAACTAGAATAACACATTTAGTCCAGTTTGAGTCAACGTTCCTTAAAAATGAAGAGTCTAATGCTTAGAGTCAGTATAAAAGGGTAATCAAAGACGGATGCAGCTGAGATTTACAGAGCCAGGGCTCTACGCTTACTTTTCTTTTTAGGAGCGCTTGTGCTCCTAATTAAAAAAATTTAGGAGCACAGTCAAAAATTGAGGAGCACCTTCTAATCAGTAATCAAAAATTCTGATAAAAAAATGTACCTTCCCATTACGAGGTGATATTTGACTCCTTAAAGTGATTTACAGGGAATTTTGTTTTTACCTTTGTAATGGCATCAGGTGCTCCTAAATATTATTTCATAGTCGCACGCAGTAGTTTTCAGGAATGAAATGGTCGCACTGTAGAGCCCTGAGAGCAGAGCAGAGAATTTAGCACAAAGACCGGTTGACAGATATTAGGCTAAACCAAAGACTATAGGATACCCAAGACGTGTCACTTGTATAGTTTTGAATGGGGAAAAATGCAACGCTCAATATGGCTGCTCAATCGCAGGAAGCCCCGCCTTCTGAATGAAGGAGCCAATCGCTAATCGGTAAAGTCAGCGCGTCACTGCAGCTGCCTTTAGAAGTCCCGGCTGCTATAGAAACAGTCAACGCTCTGAGATGTGCGCTTAGGACTGCGCATGCGCACTGGCTGATCTAGCCTGAATAATAAGCTTTTTATAACACTATTTGAGCAAAATAAACAACATTTATGACACAGTTGATATCAGATTTCTTTGGTGATTTCAAATATTAAATTTAATCGCAAGCTTAGTGAACAGTTTTGTAGAATTTGATGTTTCCCCATTCAAAGAGATAGGAGTTGCACTTGCATGCCCGAGAGGCGTTTCAAAGATGGCCGCCGAGTGACATGACTTGTCTTAAAGAGACTTTGGCTAAACTAATGTTTCTACTGATGGTGCATTTAAAAGGTGTAGAACCGATCAAATGCTACTTACAAGTTTAAAGTCAAAATTATTCTGCAATAAGCATTTTGCTGATTCTAACACAACAATAATAAACAATAAACCGATAACGATAATTATCACAATATATTTTTCAATTATCAGCTCGGCTCAACAGCAGATGTGTTTACTCGCGACCAGCGCTGTGAGATCCGGCGAGAAGCGCTTGAATTCAGCGAAGAACACAAATGTCTTGGTGATTTAGTTCAAAGCCAGATGAATAGGCGCTGACGATCTCAACAGCACTAACAAACACAAGAAACACTGTGCCTGAACAATCCTATTAGAAGGCTTTTCCATGGATTTACTGTAGTAACACTAACTACACCATGGTATTGTGGCAGAAATGTGGGATATACATATGAAATCTAGTCAGATTGACCTCACGCATGACTCTCAAAGTGGCCGCATCAGTGGAAATCAAGTGCGTACGAGTAGTCTGTCAGGGGTCGCCCACTCACCTCTCCTCTGTGGAACCCAGGTTCTCGATCTCACTGGTCACTTCGGCGATCTCATCTTTCAGACGCTGTGGTGAGAGGACATGAGATGGTTCAAATCAAACGAGACTCCAGAGATAATAACGCCACACTACAGTGGTCGATAAAGATGAGAAATGAAACAAAAAGACATGCACATTGTGTTTGGAGTTGTGCCGTGAGTGAAACAAACCCAATTACAGTAATCCTGAAACACCGTGTCCTGAAAAGGTACTTTTTCTGTCTTCGCCGAAAGCGAAATTCAGCATGAAGCAACACAATCAGCCAATCAAAGTAGACTTCTCCTACCTTATTGTTGAAACTTACACTTATCTGTGTAACACTGTGTAAAGGTCTACTAGAAGAGAGCACTGTGTCCTGTCCCACCTCACCGAGGCCTGACATTAACAGCTCAAATCTCATTCCAGCAGATGAATCGTTTGCGCTAGACTGCTCTGTTTGAGATAAATGCCATTAAAGGAGGACAACTGGAGAATGGCCCCAGAGTAAAGACTAGAGACATCAAAATTTGATTATTTTACCATAGATTAATGGAGTTAGGATACAGGCCCAAGAGTTTAGTGGCGGTCTGGAGCCAGACTGGTCCTGAGGTCACACAATGAAGAGTTTTCCCTCCTCGTATTCATTTTTTCTGTTTAACCACCAACTGCCCGGTGAAATTCGCTCAAGTGTTTGTTCTTGTCTGTTTATACAGTACGTCTAAAAAAAACACTAGCAAAGAAAAAGCTGTTTTTGCTTTCCCAGACCTTCGTCTTCCCAAAGGAAAACAGAACCACTTCTGTCAGAAGACCTTAACATGTAGAAGTTTGGTTTAGAAAGGGTAGGTAGGGTAGGCTTGATGTAAACGGATTGGGCTGCAGGAAATTATCCCATGGAAAACTGAAGGAATTTTAAGTGAGTATGTAGTATACTGGAGGTCAGTGCCATGCCAGGATTGTGTCATAGCAGTAGAGCTGAAAGTGATCAGCGTTTAGCTCATGTATGAGTGTCCTTTCCTAAACAATCCCACCTTGAGTCATTTCCTCTTTGGACAAACTGTGTTCATAGTTAGTGACTCACTGGTCAGATTCTACATTATCACCACTTTTATACAACATATGTGACCCTGGAGCACAAAACCAGTCTTAAGTCACACAGGTATATTTGTAGCAATAGCCAACGATACATTGTATATGTCAAAATTATCGATTTTTCTTTTATGCCAAAAATCATTAGGATATTAAGTATATTCCATTAAGATATTTTGTAAATTTCCTACTGTAAATATATTAAAACTTAATTTTTTGATTAGTAATATGCATTGCTAAGAACTTCATTCTGAGGTCACACAATGAAGAGTTTTCCCTCCTCGTATTCATTTTTTCTGTTTAACCACCAACTGCCCGGTGAAATTCGCTCAAGTGTTTGTTCTTGTCTGTTTATACAGTACGTCTAAAAAAAACACTAGCAAAGAAAAAGCTGTTTTTGCTTTCCCAGACCTTCGTCTTCCCAAAGGAAAACAGAACCACTTCTGTCAGAAGACCTTAACATGTAGAAGTTTGGTTTAGAAAGGGTAGGTAGGGTAGGCTTGATGTAAACGGATTGGGCTGCAGGAAATTATCCCATGGAAAACTGAAGGAATTTTAAGTGAGTATGTAGTATACTGGAGGTCAGTGCCATGCCAGGATTGTGTCATAGCAGTAGAGCTGAAAGTGATCAGCGTTTAGCTCATGTATGAGTGTCCTTTCCTAAACAATCCCACCTTGAGTCATTTCCTCTTTGGACAAACTGTGTTCATAGTTAGTGACTCACTGGTCAGATTCTACATTATCACCACTTTTATACAACATATGTGACCCTGGAGCACAAAACCAGTCTTAAGTCACACAGGTATATTTGTAGCAATAGCCAACGATACATTGTATATGTCAAAATTATCGATTTTTCTTTTATGCCAAAAATCATTAGGATATTAAGTATATCTTAATATCCTAAAAAATAGATGTTCCATGAAGAATTTCCTATTGTAACTATATCAAATATATTAGTAATATGCGCTGCTAAGGACTTAATTTGGACAACTTTAAAGGAACACTCCACTATTTTTGAAAATAGGCTCATTTTCCAACTCCCCTAGAGTTAAACGGTTGAGTTTTACCATTTTCAAATCCATCCAACCGATCTCCGGGTCTGGCGGTAGCACTTTTAGCTGTAGCTTAGCATAGATCATTGAATCGGATTAGACCGTTAGCATCTCGCTCAAAAATGACCAAAGAGTTTCTATATTTTTCCTATTTAAAAATCGACTCTTCTGTAGTTACATAGTGTACTAAGACCGCCTGAAAATAGTCCCCAGCACGCTCCCTGCAAGCAGGTGGTCACGTTGGTTATGTTGATGGAAGTTAGCCTATTTTCAGGCGCTGCGTAAAATGGTTCATAGGATGTATCTCACTCCTAGGAAACGATATTTAATGAAGCTTTCTTCATCTTCCAATTGTAATTTCTGCTCAGGAAACTCTATAGGAACCTATAGACATATGTTTTGGGATTGCCCTGAAGTTAATCATTTCTGGAAACAGGCATCTAAGACTCTGAAGGACATACTGGAAGTTGATATATCATGCTGCCCTAAGCTTTTGCTTTTAAATGATGACTCATCTTTCGGTTTCTCTCGGTCTCAGAAAAAATTGTTATTCTCTGGATTAACTGCAGCAAAGTTCCTTGATTATTACGCCGGAATGAGAGTATAGTTCCTAGCCATATCGGCCTAGAAAATCACAACTTTTCATTTTCCGTTGTTCTTGGTACACGATGTAACTACAGAAGAGTCCAGTTTTAAATAGGAAAAATATAGAAACTCTTTGGTCTTTTTTGAGCGAGATGCTAACGGTCTAATCAGATTCAATGATCTATGCTACAGCTACAGCTAAAAGTGCTACCGCCAGACCCGGAGATCGGCTGAATGAATTCGAAAACGGTAAAACTCAACTGTTTAACTCTAGGGGAGTTGGAAAATGAGCTTATTTTCAAAAATAGTGGAGTGTTCCTTTAAAGGCGATTTTCTCAATATTTTGATTTTTTTTTTTGCAAGCTCAAATTCCAGATTTTCAAATAGTTGTATCTCAGCCAAATACTGTCCTATCCTAACGAACCATACATCAATGGAAAGCTTATTTATTCAGCTTTCAGATGTATCAATTTAAAAAATAATTGACCCTTATGACTGGTTTTGTGGTCCAGGGTCACATATATTTTTAGATTCCTGAAGTTCTTTAATACCAGCTGAGAGATAAGATGAAATAATATTATAACTAATGCTTTTTTATTTTTTTATTTAAGCAACTTGGCACATTAATACAGAATGTGAATTTCAACAGAATGCTTTCAAAATAAAATAGTAAGAGTAAAACATGGGACACCAGTCTGTGTTTGTTTTCTCTAACTTGCCATAAACGTCATTTTTGGGAGAATTTTAAATACCATAATGTTGGTATTTCAAATTTCTAAATCTGGTTTACGTCAAATTTCTGTTTCAATGTCATTCTGTTAGCCATTTAGTTGCTAACAGGGCACTGCTTGCTTCAGCAAATCTCTGATGTGTAAATAAACCTTTAATAAAAGATCAGAAGATATTCCGCTAAACTGAGTGGAGGACAGATGCAGAGGCGGCTCACAGTCTCTGAAACATTCAATGCTTCAGTAAGGAGAAAAAAACATTACTATAAAAACAAAGAGCCTCCACTACACATGCAGCTAAAACATTTGGCTCATATCGGAGCTGGAGTTGAATGAATGAATGATTCACCCCAGTTCTTCATTACCTGAATGTCCTCCAGCAGCTCCTGCTTTCGCCGGCGGATGTTTTCCAGCTCTTTCTGCTCCTCAGGTGTGAGGTCGTCAGGCACTGAGGACAAGAGAAAAAAACATGTTTTTTGTCAGCCAAACAATTTGAAATGTTCTGATAATGTCGTAGTGCTGATTACAAGCTACCAGGGGTGATATGATAAAACATTAGGTGAAAGAAAGGACCGTAGACAGAATCGACACAGTATTTTACTCTCTAGCCAGACGCCACAGTCCTTTTACAAACTTTCATTCACCGTGTCACATCTCACTCACAGCATCCTCCTGTAACCATGGCAACCCATCACCATTTCAAACCCCATCTGTGAGGGTGCTGAAAACTCGGTGGTCAAAACCACTCATTTCACAGCTGATAATCCTTCTTAAATATTCAGTTACACTTGAAATTAAAGGGATCATACAGTGAAGTTGAATTTTCTTACTGTAACACATAAAACTCAAAGCTTCCATCACAGTCCACTAAGATTAGGCTATTTAATAAAACTAAACTGCAAAAATATTTCTATCGTGGTTATAAATCACAACCGTAAGCATATGGCCGCCCATTTTATCACTAATTACTGAGTATTGAGCAGCTGAGCCACCCGAATGAATCTGTGTGAAGTACAACAATATGTGGAGGCCAGTAAATGAGATACAAAAAAAAGGTGACCATGAAAAACTACCAATGCTTTGGTGAAATTACGGAGACAACAGAGAAAAAACATATAGAGTTATGGGAATTACTTATTTCCATGTTTAAAAAAAAAAAAAGTACCGTATTGGCCCGAATATAAGACGACCCTGATTATAAGACGACCCCCCTTTTTCCCGATGTACCTTTTGGAAAAAGGCTTTTTAATAAAAACAAA
>NW_015654520.1:126621-130940 GCF_001515625.1 Sinocyclocheilus rhinocerous
ACTGTCGTTCGGCACGCTGCATTGAGCAGCCGCGTTCAGTTTTTAATTGTAGTGTCTGTTCTTTTACTGAACTAAATTATTTTTATTACTATAAAAATCAAAACGACGGTGGGGGTCGGTGCCGCGGTGGGCAAGTGACGTAACCGGTGTTGTGGCTCAACACCGGTATCACCATCAGCACCGTCTATCGCGGCAAGCCTAGCTCATACTGGGTCAACACACTCTAAAAACCACATTGGAATTATGCCTATTTTCTCAAAATCAGAAGGAAAGTTTATGACCTTAAAAACACCATCACCAATTATGTAGAAAAACATATGACATAACTACTGCACTAAATCAATGAAAGCTGATTTGAAAAGAAACTCTTAATTTAACAGTGTAAAAACCCTTTTAAGTTCTCTGAATCTAAGGGAAAGATATGATGAACCACTTCACATGCATGCTGCTGTACTCTGGCTCCTGTACTGACGCAGTTGGGGTTTGATGGAAAACCCCTTCAAAATCATGCAAGTTACAAACACAGAGACATCAAAGTTCAGCTTTCTTCAACAATGAACAATGAAATGAAGTGAAGAGAGAGCTCAGTGTTTGCTTTTCTCAAAAAACCCACATGAGGAGCATGAATTCTCTGTAATGAATTCTCCCACAGGTTCTTTCCCTCCACTGCATAAACAAGGGATGCACCGATACCGATACTGGTATCGGGCCCGATACTGGTCTCCAGTGTGATCTTTGATGTTCACTCACTTAGCACACATCATTTGGATTAAAACTAAATCGTAAAAATAAAACCATTCATAGGGGCATTCACTATAAACATCATTTATTTTCAACCTTAGGCATACACGACTTTCTGGCGAAAGTGAAACTAGCAGCCTGTGTGAAATGCGCTATAGTCTGTACTATTCTGCATGAATACAAATACCTGCACGCGTTGCGCGTGTTTTGCTTGCTTGAGTGTTTCTGCATTATATGAGTGGCTTTGGAATATAAATCGCAGCACGTTTCAGATGAAAAAACGCGACTTCTATTTCTGAAAATATCACAGTTAGGAGTAGTGTTGTCAAAAGACCCGGTATTTCGGTACCAAGTCGGTACTAAAAAAATGAAAACATTACGGTACCAGTTTTTTTTAAGTACCGGTGGTACCGATCACCCGGTCAACCCGGTTCTTGATGCGCTATCCGAAAGCTATCCTCTTCCACTGTTGCCAAGTCCGCGGGTACTGGAAAAAGTGGTATCGGTGCATCCCTAGCATAAACGTCTTATGGAGCTTTTTCCCTTGGTACAGTCGCCTCGGACTTGCTATCTGCTAAAAATCTCAAATTTTTTAGGGCAGCAGGATCAGATCAGGTCTCAAATGGAGTAATTTCAGTGCAGCAGTCAGGCTGTTAATCAGAATCACCCACACATGCTTCCCACACATCACACACAGCTAAAGTGTCAAGAGTCACAAACAAAACCAGTCATCTCGCTCTTTCTATCCCTATCCACCTTATTTTTCAATGCAGAAGTGAGACATTTTCTGTAAATGTGCAAGATTTCAATTGATAAACTGCAGTAAATGGTAAAATTATTGGGGCTTCAATTAAATGTGTTTATGATTATGATAATTAATAAAATATAATATAATATGATAAGAAAAACCAGTATGCAATATAAAGCAGACTATTTTGTACAGATAAAATAACTGCACACCACATCCAGGTTACTAACTTCTACACCCGTGGATAGCACTGCTCTTACCTGTGTCTATATTAATCAAACTGCATGGTGAAGAATATAAAAGTGCAATTATTCTATATCTTAACTATATTTTCAAGTAGTGTTCAGAAGTCTGAGACAATGTGAATTTGGCAATCAGTCAGATCTTTAATTTTAATAAATTGGTTTAAAAAGTGTTTTTGTGTTAAGTATAAGTCGGCTGACTGAATAAATACTGATTTCATGAGCTTAATTTTAATCACCCTGATATTTGCAATAGGCTGTGTAAACAGGAACTATATTATTTAGCAGAAGAATTGTTGATACTGATTATTATATTTCAGGAATTTAAATATTTATTGAACATTGGTGTATTTGGTATCATTGCATTTTTGTAGCCAATGTTTAATATATAACACATTTTATTAAATGGCAGATAAATATTGGTCTGTTTTAAGAAAATATGATGAAAAGAACATTGTCATAAAACGAGCCTAAAAGCATTTTCAATAGTGGTCTCAGATTGGATCCCACTGTATATTCTCAGATGTGCTCTAAATAGTGATTGGGTATGAATATAAAACAAAAGGTTCATATTCCAAAAAAACCAAACTGTCTCCATCTGATAACAAAAACTGAAGATGAGCATCTCTCAACTCACGCCTCATGAGCCTATGTTCTGGATTTGTGAAACAGTTCAGCTGGTTTGATCAGGGTATTATCCAGAACATGCTCTTCTGCTTATTCAGTGACCTCATTTACAATGGGTTTTTTGCTGACATATTTAGTGAGCATGATCACACCCCTCCTCTGAGTTCTGTTGCTGAGAGCAGCAGGAGCTTTTATTGACCCGTTTCTGTGGTCCTTATTTAAGGCATGAAGTGTGAAGAGTGTTTTGCTCCGATTAGTCGCTAAAGCAGCTCTGCAGTTGTTCAGAGTGAATGGAAGGGTGGAGCCCTTCCTAATGGGCAGAGGCACCATAACCCAGCAAAGAAAAACCACAATTACCAAGAGCCTCTTGACATAAACAAGCCTTTGAAGACCCAGCCCAATTCCCATGTTGTCAGAATTGGCACACATTTATTTTCCATCCAGAACCACTGGAGAACTCTCAAAGTCAGGAAATTAATCCTCGAAGATCTCCTTTCTTGGATCTAACCCAGTTTAGCATGTGCCTATGGGAGCCCAAGGCACCGCATGGAAAAAAACGTGTATACCATCTCTACCATCAAGAACTCATGAGATTTGAACGTAATATGTAATAAATGAGCTGCGAAGAAATTGCAAAAACATACATCCTCTCAAAGTGATCCTGAGCTCTGATTTTATTCCTGATCACTCTAGGAATATATGACCTGTAGTAACAGAATTACATTGCTAAGCCAACAGACAGCTGGATAATAAAAGTAAATGCTGACAGACATTTGTCTCAGGAACTGGAGCAAGGACAGTGGAATTTGTTTCTGCAGCTGGGCATGTTACATGTCCAATCGACATGGATCCAACCTGGGAGTGGTGTGCAATGGTGACTAAAGCTCAGTTCTAGAAGGCTCCAAAGAACAGGACACAAGCTCTCAGTCCCTCAGCACTTAACTTTTGGCAGCACAAGGAAGGCCATTCCTACAAGTGTGCAGTAAATCACTTTGAAAGAATGTGGTGAAGGACAGCACGGTGGCTCAGTGGGTAGAATTGTAAATCTACAGCAAGAAGGTCCCTGGTTCGAATCCCTGCTGAACCAGAACCTCTTTCTGTGTGGCGTTTGCATGTGTTTTCACCGGGTGCTCTGGGGTTTCCTCAAATATATTTTAACCTTGTGATGGACAGGATGCTTCCATGTCTGCAGCCTGAGAGCATCCCTGCAACCCTATATAGTACAATCGGTTTGGAAAATGAATGGATGGAATAAATGGTAAATGGCTACTTATACTTGCTGGCTAAGTGGAATACTGAAGTGTTGGCTCATGGCTCACTCCTCGTGGGGACCAGAAACCTACCAGGGTTCAACCTTCACCACCACACCTCAACTTGCTCCATTGTTGTTAAAAAGACCTTTGCATAGTCTCTGCATTCATCCATCATTACGTCCTTCGCTCGAAAAAATCTTATCTCTCAAATACAGCTGATTCCCTGCATACCATCTTCAAGATCTTCTGTATCCAGATCAGATGGTCACTGCAGTCACCTGGATCCAGTCCGTATCTAGTCCAGATGGTGGATCAGCACCTAGAGACAACCTCTACAGCCCTGACCTGAATGTCAGCAGAGACCATGTCAATTAGACGAACCCTAGAGACCGATCTCCTGTGAAGATCTCCTGTGTGTTTTCTATTGTCCTCTTGCATTATCAGCACACATTTTTCCGGTTTAACACTGTAAAGCTGCTTTGACACAATCTGTATTGTATAAAGGGCTATACAGGACCATCTCAATCAATTAGAATGTCGTGGAAAAGTTCTTTTATTTCAGTAATTCAACTCAAATTGTGAAACTCGTGTATTAAATAAATTCAGTGCACACAGACTGAAGTAGTTTAAATCTTTGGTTCTTTTAATTGTGATGATTTTGGCTCACATTTAACAAAAACCCACCAATTCACTATCTCAACAAATTAG
>NW_015654520.1:133055-143418 GCF_001515625.1 Sinocyclocheilus rhinocerous
AAGCACATCAACACCATGGTCATTTAACCAACTTTTGGTGCTTTTGGCAGTGTGGGCAGGTGCCAAATCCTGCTGGAAAATGAAATCAGCATCTTCAAAAAGCTGGTCAGCAGAAGGAAGCATGAAGTGCTCCAAAATTTCTTGGTAAACGGGTGCAGTGATGTTGGTTTTCAAAAAACACAATGGACCAACACCAGCAGATGGCATTGCACCCCAAATCATCACAGACTGTGGAAACTTAACACTGGGCTTCAAGCAACTTGGGCTATGAGCTTCTCCACCCTTCCTCCAGACTCTAGGACCTTGGTTTCCAAATGAAATACAAAACTTGCTCTCATCTGAAAAGAGGATTTTGGACCACTGGGCAACAGTCCAGTTCTTCTTCTCCTTAGCCCAGGTAAGACGCCTCTGACGTTGTCTGTGGTTCAGGAGTGGCTTAACAAGAGGAATATGACAACTGTAGCCAAATTCCTTGACACATCTGTGTGTGGTGGCTCTTGATGCCTTGACCCCAGCCGTAGTCCATTCCTTGTGAAGTTCACTCAAATTCTTGAATCGCTTTTGCTTGACAATCCTCATAAGGCTGCGGTTCTCTCGTTTGGTTGTGCATCTTTTTCTTCCACACTTTTTCCTTCCACTCAACTTTCTGTTAACATGCTTGGATACAGCACTCTGTGAACAGCCAGCTTCTTTGGCAATGAATGTTTGTGGCTTACCCTCCTTGTGAAGGGTGTCAATGATTGTCTTCTGGACAACTGTCAGATCAGCAGTCTTCCCCATTATTGTGTAGCCTAGTGAACCAAACTGAGAGACCATTTTGAGGGCTCAGGAAACCTTTGCAGGTGTTTTGAGTTGATTAGCTGATTGGCATGTCGCCATATTCTAATTTGTTGAGATAGTGAATTGGTGGGTTTTTGTTAAATGTGAGCCAAAATCATCACAATTAAAAGAACCAAAGACTTAAACTACTTCAGTCTGTGTGCATTGAATTTATTTAATACACGAGTTTCACAATTTGAGTTGAATTACTGAAATAAATGAACTTTTCCACGACATTCTAATTTATTGAGATGCACCTGTATATATATATATATATATATATATTTATTTCAGTAATTCAACTCAAATTGTGAAACTCGTGTATTAAATAAATTCAATGCACGCAGACTGAAGTAGTTTAAGTCTTTGGTTCTTTTAATTGTGATGATTTTGGTTCACATTTAACAAAAACCCACCAATTCACTGTCTCAACAAATTAGAATATGGTGACATGCCAATCAGCTAATCAACTCAAAACACCTGCAAAGGTTTCCTGAGCCTTCAAAATGGTCTCTCAGTTTGGTTCACTAGGCTATACAATCATGGGGAAGACTGCTGATCTGACAGTTGTCCAGAAGACAATCATTGACACCCTTCACAAGGAGGGTAAGCCACAAACATTCATTGCCAAAGAAGCTGGCTGTTCACAGAGTGCTGTATCCAAGTATGTTAACAGAAAGTTGAGTGGAAGGAAAAAGATGCACAACCAACCGAGAGAACCGCAGCCTTATGAGGATTGTCAAGCAAAATCGATTCAAGAATTTGAGTGAACTTCACAAGGAATGGACTGAGGCTGGGGTCAAGGCATCAAGAGCCACCACACACAGACGTGTCAAGGAATTTGGCTACAGTTGTCGTATTCCTCTTGTTAAGCCACTCCTGAACCACAGACAACGTCAGAGGCGTCTTACCTGGGCTAAGGAGAAGAAGAACTGGACTGTTGCCCAGTGGTCCAAAGTCCTTTTTTCAGATGAGAGCAAGTTTTGTATTTCATTTGGAAACCAAGGTCCTAGAGTCTGGAGGAAGGGTGGATAAGCTCATAGCCCAAGTTGCTTGAAGTCCAGTGTTAAGTTTCCACAGTCTGTGATGATTTGGGGTGCAATGTCATCTGCTGGTGTTGGTCCATTGTTTTTTTTGAAAACCAACGTCACTGCACCCGTTTACCAAGAAATTTTGGAGCACTTCATGTTTCCTTCTGCTGACCAGCTTTTTGAAGATGCTGATTTCATTTTCCAGCAGGATTTGGCACCTGCTCACACTGCCAAAAGCACCAAAAGTTGGTTAAATGACCATGGTGTTGGTGTGCTTGACTGGCCAGCAAACTCACCAGACCTGAACCCCATAGAGAATCTATGGGGTATTGTCAAGAGGAAAATGAGAAACAAGAGACCAAAATATGCAGATGAGCTGAAGGCCACTGTCAAAGAAACCTGGGCTTCCATACCACCTCAGTAGTGCCACAAACTGATCACCTCCATGCCACGGCGAATTGAGGCAGTAATTAAAGCAAAATGAGCCCCTACCAAGTATTGAGTACATGTACGTAAATGAACATACTTTCCAGAAGGTCAACAATTCACTAAAAATGTTTTTTTTATTGGTCTTATTAAGTATTCTAATTTGTTGAGATAGTGAGTTGGTGGGTTTTTGTTAAATGTGAGCCAAAATCATCACAATTAAAAGAACCAAAGACTTAAACTACTTCAGTCTGTGTGCATTGAATTTATTTAATACACGAGTTTCACAATTTGAGTTGAATTACTGAAATAAATGAACTTTTCCACGACATTCTAATTTATTGAGATGCACCTGTATAAATAGGTGACTGTGAGTAGAACCTCTATCTGCCTGATTTTAAGTCTTTGTAAAGAGGCCACTGTCCTGCCAGCCTATAAATATTGTGGCGGGAGGAGCAAACTACAAACACAGTTGGTGTGGTGTCAGGCCTCGGAGAGGCTTTCATTAAAGGGATCATATGATGCGATTTAAATTTTTCCTTTCACTTTGAAGTGTTACAAGCTCTTGGTGCATAAAGAAGATCTGTAAAGTTGCAAAGACTAAAGTCTCAAATCCAAAGAGATATTCTTTATAAAAGTTAAGAGTCAACCACGCCTACCTAAGGCGGGCATAGAGGAGAAACAGTAATGTACAGTATGTGGAAAATTATGCGTTTTTTGAAACTTAAACCGCATAAACACATTTCATTACACCAAATACACAAAATAATGTTCTTTTTAACAGCATCATATGACCCCTTTAACAGAAAATCAACAAAAAATGTCCAAAACAAGGAATAAAGTGTCCAAAGGGAAAGAGTGTTCGAAATAAACAGGGGATCTGGTGTCCTCGTCGTGCTGCGGTCTTCGTGAAAGTGGGGCAGTGTTCGGGAAGGAAGGGTCCAGGTAAGGGGCGGAGTCAGGCGGCCGCAGGCGCTCCCCTCTCCGGTCCGGGGCGCGAGGGGCGGCGGATTCTTTCAGCGGCTTCATCCTTTTCTCTGCCCACGGCGCTCGAAGGGACTAGACGGCCCGGCATTCTGGCCCGATGGCTGTGTAACGGGTGTGGTTCTCATCTGGACCGCGGGTCCGGCAGCTAGCATCTTCGGTGGCACGGAGATCCCTCAACGCTCCCTTCCTGGACCCACGAGGACACCAGCGTGTATGCACGAGGAAAGAGACCGGTATCTCGAGGAGAGGCATGCTCAGCATTTTAACAGCGACGGTGATGAGGCTCCATTCGCTTCAGGTGTGCCTCATCACACGCCGCCAGACCTGGATGATTCTGCGCCCCTCCTCTCTCATGCACCCACTCCTGTCAGGAGCCTGGCGAAGGGCGGCGATTAACAGACAGGGTGATGATGATAATTAGGGGGGAGGCAGCCAACTTATTTACTCAAAAAACCTGTTCATCAGCCAAAGAAACATCTCTGTTTCCATATGTTTATTTGCAAATATGGTTTATTAGGTTTGTCTGAATAAGAATTTCACCCCATTACCAATCTAGGTCCTTTTAAAATTGGCCCCAGTGGTGAATACCACTGTTAATACTAGCAGCAGTTGTTTACCATGTTAGGAAGGTAACAACTCAGGAATAGAATGTGCCAAATATTGCAAATTTACTTGCATTAAATTATTAAATTATTTACTTCATTTTTTCCTTAGTTTTACTTCCAAAAACATAACACATAGCATGGCACTTTCAAAGGTACTGACACATACCTGACCTCTGGTAGGGTGACCCAAAGAGACTGAAGTACTGAGAAACACATTCACTGCATAGGGACATTGTTCAAGGCACTGAACTCACTTTAATGGAGCAGGGACCGGTTCTGACCGGCTGAAAAATACAGAGTCCAGCATTTCCAAGGGCTGCGTGGGACTGCTTGGCAGAAGAACACAGAAGCAGTGGGCAGATCATCGATCACTGAACTCCATAAAGCCATCAGTGCAACTATCCTCTGGATGAATGAGACAATACCTTTCTTCAAAGGGCTTTTCTGCCTGATTTTGGCAACAACTGAGGATTGTTTCAGAAGTCACTTGAAAAACTTACCTGCAATAATAAACATTCTCATAGAGCCTGGAATCAAATACAGTTTAACAGCGTATCACAGTATCATCCTAGGCTCCAGGCGACCTCCTATTTTCTGTCTTCATCTGAACAAGAACAAGTTAAATTAGTGCTCATACAACTCCTCACAGACATGCAATAACGCTTCCTGATGGATGAAATGGAGCTGATGGTCAGCCAGTGACTGCTAGACGCAGCAGGAATGGAACAGATGACTGCTGAAAAACATGTCCAAAAACTTAGCCATTTAAAGTTTTAAAGCCAACTGACCTGATTCTGCTATTTTTAGTGAAATCAATCAGTTGTTCTGATATCCGTCCACTTCTGTTCACTCATCAAAACTCTCTCTTCTTCTTCATTTTCCAAATTAGCAGCACAACCACAGAACAATTCAAACCAGACTACATATCCCTGTAAGAAGTGGCAGCTGAGTGTTCAGTATAGCAGAGACAGACATTGTCTACAGCAAACCGAGAAACAGGAAGACACATTTCACATACTGCTGAAGTGTAGCCAGTCCTCTCCATCCCACACTCTGTCTGACTCTCTCTCCTGCCTCCTCCCTCAGACATCATGCCATCACAAACAAGGAAGCCCCATCTAGCGGTCATTCTCTGCTCTTTCTTACTCCTAATTTGTTCACCCCATTTTTTTCGAGATCAAGCAGATACACGGTCCACAGCAGGGATCTCGTTACTTGGCCCAAGTTATATCAGTATCAGCCAAAAGGAGAGAGAACAATGAGTTTTTTGTCTATAATCACAAATATTCAGCATTCAGTCTGGTCCACATTACACATTATTCTGTAAAAGAAACTCTTGAGAAATACAAACTGACCAACCACAGCTTGATTTATGTGCATCACGCACTTGCTATTAAAGTCTCTTGCATACTCAAATATTGCAAAGCCGCATTAACTTAGAGCCACATAATCTTGGTGTGTGGTGCTTGTGTTCATGTGACTATGGCAAGCAGAGGAGGAAATGTCATCAGTCTCACTCAGGCCAATGAGTCACATTCACGTCACTACTGCACTCACACAGCCTATTTGTAGCGTAAATGTAATGTTGGCGTAGCTCAAACAGGTTAATGGTAAGTTCCCTTACTCTACACGGTAAAAAACTATAATAGATCTAAATGGAGTAAAATGCTGGTAAAGGTACAATTTTTGGAAGTGAAAAAGAACAAGTCATTTTACAATAGTTTTTCTCTTATTATTTATGCACATTAGGGTTATAGGGCCATATGAAATCTTTTTTTTTTTTTTTTCAAATTCCTTTTTTTTTCTTTTTTTTTCTTTTTTTTCTATTTAAATTTTTCTGGACTCCTTTTCAATGGTTACATTAAATTGTATTAATCAAAAAGCATGTCTAATTAATTAAAATGATGAAACTCATGCAATTTAACATCAGTTTATTAAAAGTTTAACAACCATTACATGTTTAGGGCCCTATGATTTTATTTTATTTTCTCGTCACTTTTTGTTTTCTCGTCACTTTGGCATAAAACATTAATTTAATTGATCTTTTAATTAAAAGGGCTATACACGATCCCAGCCGTGGAATAAGGGTCTTATTTATATACTTTTAACCACAAATGCACATCTTGCACTAGCTCCGCGATGCACGTCCGCAAATTCCTGCATTACGTAATCCCGTTGGAAAGGTCACACGCGTTTAGCTCTTCGTCTGTGTACTCCGGTTCAGAAAGGTAGGGTATAGGGCGAAAAACTCCATCTCATTTTCTCCTCCAACTTCAAAATCGTCTGTCATCGTTGTTTTACCTTTTTTTCTTTTTGTAAGGGGCATGACTTTCTTTGCACATTCGCTTTATAAACACTAGGTCGGTACTTCCGCCTACGTCCTTTCCAACGTGACTACCTAATGGGTGAAGTTGAGCTGGTGCAAGACGAGCATTTGTGGTTAAAAGTATAATTATTATTTTTTTTTTTTTTAGAAAATTACCTATGGTTTCGCTAGATAAGAACCTTATTCCTCAGCTGGGATCGTGTAGAGCCCTTTGAAACTGCATTGAAACTGCAATTTGGACCTTCATCCCGTTGGCCACCTCTGAAGTCCATTATATGGAGAAAAATCCTGGAATTTCTTTGCGACTGAAGAAAGAAAGACATGAACATCTTGGATGACATGGGGGTGAGTAAATTATCAGGAAATTTTTATTCTGGAAGTGAACTAATCCTGTAATAACAGAATGATCAACATGACAGCTCATGGCAGCCCTGAGATCATCTTTTAAATGCGTTTTCCTGGAATCCGCCAACTACAGTGTGTCCTGAGATGGTCTTAAAACAGTGGAGGGCAGAACTTTAAAGAGATGACGCATTTCTGTGTCATACACACTCTTTCAATATCACACGACTCGCAAGCGCGAGTGAAAGCCAGGAAATCAATGCAGCAGGCATAAGCCAAAAATAACACGAACAACAATAACAGACCGTTTCAAGCTCTGTATGTGGAATGCAGACTGATTTATTTTAATCATTGGCCTAGCTAAACAATCATGAGGCACTGGAGGATTTTGCTGCAGATCTGATGTGTGATCTGTGGGGAGGAGCCCAGAGCAGACGGGCCGCTGTGCTGAGCAAACATCCTGAAGCTCTGCAGAGTAAACATCCTGCCGTTTATGTGAACAAATGAAAGCGTAGAAATCTCATGAGTAAACACCACATATATATGACTATAGACTGTGCATGAGACAGCGATTCTCACCAACCAAGTTACCAGTAGTGACAAACTTTTCTTAATATTAAATAGTTTCATTTAAATGTAAAGGGATAGTTCACCCATAAATGAAAAGTATGTCAAACAGAATGTCAATGCTGCGGGTTTGCAGTGGCTTCCTGGTCCCCATCCACTTTCACTGCATGAAGAAAAGCTGCATGAACATTCAGGCAAAAGAGCATCAGTTAAAGTGAACCAGTGGGGATCAGGTCTGGCTTTTGTGCAGGCCAGTTAAACTGGTAATGCAGCACCTGCACTACTGAACAAAACATTTGTCTGACAGAATCCCAAATTGGTTTCTGTACCTAAACAAACCAATTTAACAAAAACCACAATCCGAAAGTTTTAGAGGGCTGCAGCACCGCTGTTACATGCGTCATAATCACAGACAATGGCAACTTAAATCTGAAACGCATAAAAGGTGATATTAAATAATATAAACAATGAACATTATTTGACATTTTAAAAATAGCCTTGGCTATATGACCCACAGTCTTCGGGACAGGGGTACTGTCATGTGAGAATATGCCAAATTGCTGAACTCGCAGCCACTACTGTCTGCTCCTTATCCAGAGACGGCATGAAGAATGCAATGGCAGCACTGCTGCAACATTGCTATGACATTTCAATGTTCATCACAGCAGCTAATAACCAAGCAATACGTCCACAGAACTGTGTTTTGCATTTGACATAAGTTGATCAAAACACTGTCCAGTAAAACACCAAGTGTACAGTATGTGGGTTCATCATTTCTGATATGTGATATAATGTGGGTATGTGAATAATGGCAATAAAAATAACCACAATTCTCGACAAATAACCCCAAAAAAAGAAAATTGCATGTTAGGGCTGTCAACAAAAAAAAAATTTGAATTTCGAATATTCATTGAATTTAAAACAAAAATGTTGCATTCGAATTTTAGGTGTGCGTCAGGCAGCCTTATCAGTGGAGCACGAGATGCGATGACGATGTAAGTGCCGTTGCATTATAATGTTTTTGTTAGCTTATCCAGTTGAACCTACTAGATGCAGTGCTGCTACATTGTTCATTAAAAATATTGCAGAAAAAAGAGAACATCAATACGGCGATCATCTTGTTTACATCAAAACTGAAACCAAGCCGTTCACACAGAACACATATTTTGCGCATTTTCTAGAGGGACATCTATCACCGTTGCACTCGCATCTCGCACAAAGGAGCCGCATGTTTAGAAAGCCATGTAAAATGAATGCAAGTTAACTTTGAAAAAAACAAATAGAGACTTTATGGCGGGTTTTTTCCCCATCCCACTGCATGTCATGTTTTTAAATGAAAAATGTACTCTGTGTGATTGGCTTTCCGCCCTTTGTATTAAACTATGCATACATACATGATGCAGTTTTGTTTATAGTTGATTAAGCAACTTAATTAATTATAATTGGTTTATAAACATTATTTTAAACATTATGCACTTTTTTTACAGATAGTCATGCTATCTTATGCTTTGAATAAACGTGCATTAGTAATATTTTGCTCGATGCGCCCTCTTGTGGCCTCAGAAGAGAAGCCAAAAGCTTTTCTTCACCTTACCTGAAATGATGCATTTTAAATTCTAATATAATTCGAATTTTGATAATATTTAAGTACAAAATTCAAATTTAGTTTTTCAGCCATTTTGACAGCCCTATTGCATGTAAACAGGAGAAAAGATGTTTGCTCGTGTCACATAAACATCTTACTGCTATTAAGTAGGGCTGGACGATATGGCCTAAATTTATATCACGATATATTTCTTAATTTCGGTCGATACGATATAATTCCGATATCGATATGAACATTATTTATCTGAAATAGAAATCTTTTGTAACATTATAAATGCCTTTATCATCACTTTTGATCAATTTTAATAAATAAAAGTATTAATTTCAATAATTTCTTTCCCAAAAAAATTATAAAAATTATACTGAATGGAATAGTGAATAATGTTACAAAAGCTTTTTATTTCAGATAAATGCTGATCTTTGGATCTTTCTATTCATCAAAGAATCCTGAAAAAAAAATGCACTCATCTGTTTTAAATATTGATATTCAGAATATTAGAATGATTTCTGAAGGATCATGTGACACTGAAGACTGGAGTAATGATGCTAAAAATTTAGCATGTATGATCACAGGAATAAATTACATTTTAAAATCTATTCAAATAGAAAATAATTTTAAATAGTAAAAATATTTCAACATTTTACTGTTTTTGCTGTACTTTGGATCAAATAAATGCAGCCTTGCTGAGCAGAAGAGACTTGATTCAGAAATATTAGAAATCTTATTTATTCCAAACTTTTGAATGGTAGTATACATGGAGTAAAGCTATTAAATCAAGCTAAATGTTGTTTACGTGTCCTAATGTTCAACACTGTGACGTTGTGCTTGTTATTTCCAGCTAAACGTGCTGCTTTGACCTTCATGACATCATATCTGACAAGCGTTGGTTTATGAGTTTCTCTGGCAGGCTTTATCAGGATTCATGACGTTCACTCGTTTATCAGCCTCGTCCAGATCAATAGTTCAACTCTTTTATGGGAAAAGTCATTTTGATCATTTTAATCAAAATACCTAGCAGATAAACTAAGTAATGTGACGTCTGTTAGCAGTTCGATTGAAAGAGGGTCATAAAATGTGCATTGCAATAATTGTTATTATATATATTATGTTTCATATATAAATTAAATATATTATTGCTAACATGGTAACAATATATATATATATACATATATATATACACTTATCTCATTTAAAGGTTACATATCTTATTATTATTACTATAACTCTATATTATATATAATAAAATATTTTAAATGTATTTTTATTTGTATTTTTACTTTTCTGTATTCATTCTTTCATTTATTTAAATATATTTAATTTATTTATTTTACATGTTTGTTTGTTTTTTTGTTAACCCATGAGGCGATTTCTGTAAAATCTGCTGTTATTCTCCACTTCCTGTTGGTGCTAATGATGACAGATGAGATCTTGTTAATATCTCCATTCTTTCAGTGAGTTTCTGATGCTTCACGTTTGTGATTTTAAATCTGTTGTGAGGAAACAAAGCTCTGTCTTCCTGTATGTGTGTGGCATAACAACAGTGATGGGCGTGTGTGGATTCATTCATCCGCTTCCCATCAGAACAAACAACAATACAGACTTTCCTGAAAGTAACCGAGCCGCTCTGCAGATCCTCTGCTGTCATCTGTGTGTG
>NW_015654520.1:143502-144425 GCF_001515625.1 Sinocyclocheilus rhinocerous
TTCTGAATGAATCAGCCATTTGAACGAATCGATTGAATGAATGATTGAATGACTCACTTAAGACAGGGATTTGCCACCACCTACTGGCGCGTTTATTTTTATATTTAGAGTATCGTTTCTTTTTTTAAATAATTTCATATTTCACTATTTATTTGTATTTTTGTATGTTGAATTAAAATATTTCTTTCTAAAGTAGGACTGGACGATATGGCCAAAATTTATATCACGATATATTTCATAATTTCGGTCGATAAGATATAATTCCGATATCGATATGAACACTATTTATCTGAAATAGAAATCTTTTGTAACATTATAAATGCCTTTATCATCACTTTTGATCAATTTTAATAAATAAAAGTATTAATTTCAATAATTTCTTTCCCAAAAAAATAATAAAAATTATACTGACTCCAAGCTTTTGAATGGAATAGCGTAGGTTACAAACGCTTCTTATTTCAGATAAATGCTGATCTTTGGATCTTTCTATTCATCAAAGAATCCTGAAAAAAAAATGCACTCATCTGTTTTAAATATTGATATTCAGAATATTAGAATGATTTCTGAAGGATCATGTGACACTGAAGACTGGAGAAATGATGCTGAAAATTCAGCTTTGATCACAGGAATAAATTACATTTTAAAATCTAAAATCTTAAATTAAAATCTATTCAAATAGAAAGCAATTTTAAATAATAAAAATATTTCAAAATGTTACTGTTTTTGCTGTACTTTGGATCAAATAAAGGCATCCTTGGTGAGCAGAAGAGAATTCTTTAAAAAAAACTGATTATTCTTATAGATTGAAACAAATGTGCTTCAGCCAGAAAAAAAGGGTATGAAAAGTGCTCTGAGTCGTTGTCGGAACAACAACAAAAACTGGAGACGGGCTTATTATTGGCTATGCAAATTCATTCTCTGCC
>NW_015654520.1:144793-147006 GCF_001515625.1 Sinocyclocheilus rhinocerous
CGGTGAGCGTGAGCGGAATATTAACGGAGCGCTTGCTTGGGCGGTTAGAGCGACTGAGCGGAGCGCACGTCCATAGAGCGGAAAACGTAGCGGAGCGTCACACCGCTCCGCTTCGCTCACATGCTCTGATCACAGGAATAAATTACATTTTAAAATCTATTCAAATAGAAAGCAATTTTAAATAGTACAAATATTTCAACATTTTACTGTTTTTGCTGTACTTTGGATCAAATAAATGCAGCCTTGGTGAGCAGAAGACAATTCTTAAAAAAATAAAAAATTAAAAAAATAAAACAACATTAAAAATCTTACTGTTCAAAAACTTTTGACTGGTAGTGTAGGCTGATTATTCTTATAGATTGAAACAAATGTGCTTCAGCCAGAAAAAAAGGGTATGAAAAGTGCTTCGAGTCGCTGCAGAAAACAAAAAAATGGAACAACAACAAAAACTGGAGACGGGCTTATTATTGAAAATGCAAATTCATTCTCTGCCAGCAGGAGGCGCTTTTAGATTGATAAAACTAGCGGTTTCCCCTATAATGTCTGTAATCAAAGCAGCTCCGGTCATGAACGCTACTTTATCAGATAAAAATAAAAATGCCATCAAAACTTTTCTGAAGACAGTCCTTTCCCTTCAGAGATACATTCACATAAAACAGCCGCACCGCGTTTTGATTTTGAAACGTGCAGTGCTCATGTTTATTCAAACGCCACAAATAAAATAATGTATGGGAAACACTGTTAATGTATAATGAAATATCGGAAATGTGTTTAAAAATCATATCACCGTTATTGAAAAAAATGATATCGCGATACATATTGATATTGAATTATTGTCTAGCCCTACTATTAAGTCCTTACTCTGATTAATGAAAATAATTGCATTATTGGTGCACATTTAAACATAGACATTGATTTTTTTTTTTCAATTACTTTATTATCTAAAGTGTATTATCTAACAAAATGACAAACTTTCAAGAAAACAGAAAAAAAAAACACCATTCACAGATGTCACACCACTACTTTTGTGCAAATGGATGCAGTTTTATGCAAAAAAGAAAAAAGAAAAAAAAAACACCATTCACAGATGTCACACCACTACTTTTGTGCAAATGGATGCAGTTTTATGCATTACAGGTAAGTGTGTGCGATATCATGTTTTTCGATCGTGGACAATTAAAATGTCTCCATGATCTGCTTTTGAAGAAATATCATAGAATCATGTGCTACAGCGCACATTCTATCAGTTCTCAATATACTGTACAACGTGACATACATTCACATCAAATGTTAACTCAGCGGTAGAGTTACACTCACGGAACACTGCACTTATTCGCAATCACAAAAGCACATTATTTATTTAAAGACATCTCTTTGGCCAAGCATTCAAATAATGCATCTCATAAGGTTTAGACAGCCCACACCCTTACTATGGGAAAGAGCGCTAGTAACCAGACTTACTTTCAACACCCAGCCAAGCTGCAATATGTAATAACAAGTATAAAAATTCATGGAAATATGTTATTCACTCTTAGAATCTGAAAAATCTAGATATACGATAACTTATGATCTGTTAACTAATATATTTCAAATAGACAAATATCATCACCAATCAATATTTCATGTACATTTGTTTATTTATTTGGAAAGTGGATGTGTAATAAATGGGACAGTCAGTACAGTGAGTCCTGACATGAAGTGGAGTTACATGTATGTATGTTTATTCATTTAGCAGTAATTATACTTATATAACAGTAATAACTTCTCACAATTATATATTAGTAATTACCCTACTTGCTTTGGAATAAAACATAATTTTATGAAAGCTTAAAAAACTGAAAACTTCCATGTTTTTAAGTTTACAAATTTACACTGATCACTTTTTCATCAACAATTCGTTTTTTTATTTACAGAAACCAATCGCTATATGTCAAACATCACATTTTGGGTGTTACTCCTGTATTCTGTACACCCAAAATATTAATTTAGGAGATTCACTCCTGATTCACTCCCAGCTTTGCAGTGTGTACCGTATATGTGACCCTGGACCACAAAACCAGTCATAGGGGTCAATTTCTCGAAATTGAGATTTATACCTCTGATCTGAAAGCTGAATAAATAAGCTTTCCATTAATGTATGGTTTGTTAGGATCGGACAATATTTTGCCGAGATACAACTATTTGAAAATCTGGAATCTGAGGTTGCAAAAAAA
>NW_015654520.1:147082-154180 GCF_001515625.1 Sinocyclocheilus rhinocerous
CTTTAAAGTTGTCCAAATGAAGTTTTTAGCAATGCATATTACTAATCAAACATTAAGTTTTAATATATTTACAGTAGGAAATTTACAAAATATCTTCATGGAACATGATATTTACTTAATATCCTAATGATTTTTGGCATAAAAGAAAAATCAATAATTTTGACCCATACAATGTATTTTTGGCTATTGCTACAAATATACCCCAGTGGCTTAAGACTGCTTTTGTGCTCCAGGGTCACATATGACTGTATATAATCATTTGATTCCTCATAAACTCCTCATGACAGACTAAATTACACTCACGGCTGATTGTGGCTTACTTCTGAAGCACAGCAAGTACTTTGAAGGGGCTTGGGATGTTCAGGCTGGGAGCTGTCTAGGTAGGCAGCTTACTAGTGTTTGAGACAAAGCCACGGTTTTGAGTTTCGCCATCCACACCCTGTGCTGGCTGTGAGCGGGTGTGTGTGGGTGGGGGCAGGGAGAGTGAATGACGAACGCAGACAGAGAACGGCCCTGAACATGTGTTTGTGTGTGTGTGGCCCTGAGCCGAGAGCAACATCAGACAGATACCACCTGATCGGCTATTAAAACAATTAAGTGTACAAGGGTACATTGTGCAGAATGATCCCTTTTTTTATTGGTGTACCTGTATGTGGCGTAACAGACGTGCATATGGCCGTACAATTGCACATTTCTACCTATAAGCTAAATTCAACAAAGTTCAAATTAATTGGATTCATCATGCTAATAAAAGAAAGGTGTGCACTACAAAACTAGAAGATTCGGTATAGTGAAAACGGTTGTAAGATTTAAGTCACAAAACACTTAACGACGTCGTGGAAGAACACACCACGCCTGTTGTGTTATTTGTTTAAGTATGGGTTGCCACATATTATATAACATATAATTGGAAACGTGATTTTTTTTTCTTGTTTATTGTAATATACGTAGTTACATACTTCTAGCCATTGTGATGAGTGCATACATTAGTGTACTAAATAAGCTCGTTGCCACGACCCATTTGAGGTAAAATCTAAAGACACACATGCATGTTGAGATGAGTAAAGTATTATGTTGCACAATAATTGAAGACATAACAATGATGGAGGGGGGCTCTTTAGTCTAAGTGCTTTCAGGAACAGAAACTGAGAAAAAAAAGTTAAAGGAAGAGGAAAAGCCTCCATTTTAGTGAGTACTCACCTGTGAAAAAAGAAGTACTCACTTTAGCGTGAGTACTTATTATGGAAATAATATACTTTTAAAGAATATAGGCCTACTCAAGTGCAAACTAAATGTTGCAATTAAATGACAATGTAGTATAGTTTAAATTTATATTATATGCCATTATCTGAACTTTATGTTATTAGGACTAATGTTATTGAAAAATGCTACTGCTGAATGTACCGATAAGCATTCATGGTAAACTAAAATATGGTTTAATGTCATTTGTATTTTAACTTGTATTTAATGTAATTAAATCTATTTGTAATTCCACATTTTTAATGAAGTTGCAATTTAGTACATTTCAAATATATTAAATTTAAAAGTAATATAAAATAACACACTTATAATCAAGTATTTTACATGTGCTTTAGGATGTTAGTCAATTCAAGATTATTACATTTAAAATGTGCTTTAAAGTACATTACAGTACAAGTGCACATTTGATGCAATCAAGCATACACTGTAAAAAATAAGTGTAATTTTAACTGTAAAATTTTGTTTTAAATCAGTTTTATATTGTAAAATTTACAAAATTGGCCGTAAATGTGTTTACAGTTTTTCTGTACCACAGCTGCCAAAATTATTTTGTAAAAACTACAGAATTTTTTTTACAGTGTACTTCTTTTTCACAAGGACTAGAGTGAATTCCTGTCTAGTTTAACAAATATCACGGCTGTTTCCCAGTCTAACAATGCGTCCTCTGTTGTGCCGTGCTGTACTGCATATGACGAAAGCCTTCCGAGTGCGTCAACTGACCTACAATACCGATACAAGAAATCCTTGTTTTTGGATGTCAAGTCAGTTTTACAAAAAGTGAATTTCAGACTATTATGCAATAAAGAATTATGCAGTCCGTTCAACATGCAAATTAGATGTCTGGATGTGTGGGCTGGAAATCTGATGTTGATGTAAATATTATGTAAAAGTCAAATTGACATAGGATTTGTTGCTAAGGTTTCCGTGCACATTGCTATCGTATATAATGCATGTGCTGTAAATACCGGTTTCTGTGTAAAATTCCAAATGATACATTTTCTGAAGAAAATGGAACCCGAGGCAGGTTCCTCAGGTTCAGTCTGTGAAGTGTTTTCTCGACCAAATCCATGCTTTCAAATGGCTTTGTAAATGTGATTGTTGGCTTGTTATCATAGCGGCACAAGCATAGCTATTTGTGGAATGTTGTTTTTCCTTGTATTGTTCCCAAGGCAGTGTCGGGAACGCTGGAATGTGGTTGTGGGAACGAGGACCAGCTATCCCTGTTGAAAAAACAAGCATATGCTGGTTAGGTATGTTTTGAAGCATGGCAGCTGGTTTGAGCTGGTCCTTAGTTGGTCCTGAGCTGAATATGAGCTGGTCCTGAACAGGAGCTAGTTGCTTAGGACCAGCATATGACCAGATTATAACCAGCGCAAACCAGATGCCATGCTTCAAAACATACATAACCGGCATATGCTGGTTTTTTCAACAGGGATGTCATGAACGCCCTTACACAGATCGAATCCAGCATCTACCTACTGCATGTGCCAGCGCAACAGACAGCCATTAGAAACCATAAACAGGCAACAATGAGAATTTGATTTTGTTTTGTGAAAGTTCATTAAAAATGATTGTCCATAGACTTACACTTGAAAAGAGCAAAAGCTTGTCAGAAAAAGTAGTGGACGCCAGCATTTAAGACAGGACTGGTCAGTAAAAAACATTACAAAACATTAACAAACATGCCACAGTGAAGCCAGGTGATTGGAATGGAGAGGTTGAAAATTGTCAGAATGCCCAACAGGTAAGCCATTGCCAAGAGAGATTATTCTCTCATCAAGAGAGAATACAAACTTTTTTTTTAGCATTATCTGAATAGAATGCACTGACAAATAAATAAAACCAGGAACACATTAAGAAAGTAAATAGTGTAAATTCTGATTTCATGCTGACAAGGACAAGCACTTTAGTAAATCATACTTGACATTAAAGCTTGCAAAGGCACTATGATCACAGGCCAAAATCTGCTTGAAGAGAAATGCATTGAGTGACCTCTGCTGACTCTTACTGGGAACTTACAGCACAGCACATAAAGAGAGAGGCTTTCAGGAGGCATTTGCCATGAAACTACAGAAACAGAGAATGAAACACAGGTAATGCAAGTCATGGGGGGGGGGGGGATTGTTTATTCTTATGTTGTTCCAAACACATATGCTAATAGAGGCACAAATAGAGCTTTTTCCTCTCTCTTCTGATTTCATGCTGACAAGGACAAGCACTTTAGTAAATCATACTTGACATTAAAGCTTGCAAAGGCACTATGATCACAGGCCAAAATCTGCTTGAAGAGAAATGCATTGAGTGACCTCTGCTGACTCTTACTGGGAACTTACAGCACAGCACATAAAGAGAGAGGCTTTCAGGAGGCATTTGCCATGAAACTACAGAAACAGAGAATGAAACACAGGTAATGCAAGTCATGGGGGGGGGGTGATTGTTTATTCTTATGTTGTTCCAAACACATATGCTAATAGAAGCACTAATAGAGATTTTTTCTCTCTCTTTTTTTATTCTACTGGGCTCCTCCATACAATGGCAGTTCAGCAACCATGGCTGTTGTCAAACTTCCAAAAACACCAAATCACTAAAAGTAGTTACAGAAAAAAATCAACAAAAAGGCATGAAATAATAATAGAATATCTCCTGTTTATTACCACTGTTTTGCTCATTTGTTTTGTAGTTCATTTTATATTGTGCATTTGTAGGACCTAATTGAATTATCTTAACCCTGTAAGACCCAAATTTAGAAAAAAAACTGTGAAAAAATTATTTCACCATTTATATGTTGTTGTGGGAGGCCTCTAATGCAGAAATAAATGAGTTTGAACATTTTTTTATTTTTAGTACGTTTTTAGTGAAATGTTGTAATATTACAACGTTGGGCCTTTGGGGTAGCAGAATTTCAGTCTGAACAAATCTAAAGATGATCTAAGGGTTCATTTGCAGGGTATACTGCTTATGTAGCCACATAACAGCAGCCTATATATCCATACACAAATAATCACACAATAATAATTGTTTTTATGAATATTACATTTATTATAAAAATATTTTCAATAAAAATTATTTACTGGTATGTACGATGTCTATTGTAGGACTGAACAATAGGACCTACTAATTGTGTAAATGTGATCTTAAAGGCTAAAAAACAAGTACAGGTTTATTTTAGTGGAGCTAAAACTGACGCTGTAATATTACAACAGTGGGCCTTACAGGGTTAAGGAAAACATGCATCAAAGAATATATTTACGCCATATTTCATTAGCATACAGTACATTTCACAACTCATGTCCGACGCTGATAGGAAATCAATTGGAATTAAGGTTATTGTGTGGCCATAAGAGCCTCAGTAATCCACTAAGTCCTGGATTTGGCTCTCCAGCTGGTTCCACTCAGTTTCTGACCTTGCTAGAGAGATTAAGGGGCCGTTTACATGACAACGTTTTCAGCCAAAAACGGGAAACTTTTTATGAGTTTTGCCTGTTCGTTTACACGACAATGGCGTTTTGGGCACTGAAAACGCATATTTTTGAAAACGGGTTTCAAAGTGCAAGTTTTTGAAAACGCCACTGTTGTCGTGTCCGTGTAAACACCCAAAACGGGAATCTTTGAAAACGGTGACATCATGCGCGTGCGTATTACGTGTTAGGTATGTAGACGTGACCAGTACGTGTTGATTTTAAAGGCAAGCGCAAACAAACATACACAACAATGGCGGAGTACATGGTACTGTTGTTGCTGCTTAAGAGTTTGCTAGCGCTTCTTCAGCAAAGTTTGGATTTACTTCACCAATATTACAACCAACAGCGGAGACGCATCATATACAGGTGCATCTCAATAAATTAGAATGTCGTGGAAAAGTTCATTTATTTCAGTAATTCAACTCAAATTGTGAAACTCGTGTATTAAATAAATTCAATGCACACAGACTGAAGTAGTTTAAGTCTTTGGTTCTTTTAATTGTGATGATTTTGGCTCACATTTAACAAAAACCCACCAATTCACAACAAATTTCAGCAAAGTGTGGATTTACTTCACCAATATTACAACCAACAGCGGAGACGCATCATATACAACATATAATCGTCACTTCCCTACAGGTACTGTTTACTAACAAGGTGACAGCGCCAACTACTGGCCTGGCATACGTAATACAGCGTTTTTGGCCGTTTTCTCGGATATGTGTAAACGCGAATCGTTTTGAAAGCGTTGTCGTGTATACCTGAAACTTTTTAAAAACGCAAGGGAAAAACTTTTCCGTTTTTGACTATATCGTTGTCGTGTAGCCTAAAGCAGTGGACATTTCCTGACAAGGGCCCCACAGCAGGGAGCCACAATGTCCCACTTTAGGACATAGATCCCCACACACATATTACATGCACACTGCAAAAAGAGTTTCCTGTATTTCTGACCTGATGAGACAAGGTTTGATTCTGTTTTTAATTGTTGGTCTTTGTATAGATGCAGGTGGATGTTCCAGCAACCCAGAAGAGTTTGCTTCTGTTATACAGCAGCAGCAAAGGGAGTCAGTACTGTTTTTCCCCCGCATACTTTTGAAATGAAATGTTCATCAAGACACAAGAGGACAGGCTCTGATGTTAACTGATGATGATGGCACCTGGCTCACTGTTCCAGTTCATCCCAAAGTTGTTGAGTGGGGCAGACGGCCAACATGGCAGATTTTCAAGCACTGTTTATCAATGGACTCTAAAGGGACCGGGCTCATGACTTTAACAAATTACTAGAAAAGTGCATATTTATCATACACTTGTGAAAGAGAATTGAGCTAAACTGTAGTAGTGATCGTGAGGTGGAGCTGCGGTATCAAAGTCCCGCCCAAACTCCCGCAGACCCAATCGCAAGATTGCAATCATGACACCACACCCCCTTTTTATAGCGTCAAATAACTAACTAAAAGCAAACTTATTAGAAACACTTGAACATACATCAGCATGCTAAGAACTACTTAAAATGATGGAAACCATCTTTGGAAAAAATTTATTTGAAGTGTCATTTGATTATTTAGTTTGTCTCACGTCCCATTAGATTACATGGGGAGGGTGGGGTTTATGACCTATACTGGATCCAGCCACCTGGGGGTGATTGAAATGTTTTGGCTTCACTTTTTAGGACTTGTGCGGCACACTTGGTTTTGACTGATGAAACGTGAAGACAATACATACACGACTGTAAAAATATATGGTTTGTGACTTTTTCAAGTCATCTGCAGGTAATAAATAAAGTATCTGAATAATGCAGTGCTAATTGACATAGCATTTATTACAGTATAGAAAATAGAAAATATATTTTCTCCCTTATTCTGTGATAAAAAAATGGGGGGGAAAAGTGTTTGTAGTACAAAAATCATAAAATTGTCATTAGGAAAATATAGGAAAAATATTCTAGAATACAAATTATTGTTTTTTGTCCAGCAGTTTGTTTGATTTCTTAACCAATTAAAAGTAGGAGACCAATTACACCAAAAAAGTGTGAGTGAGTGTGAGGGGTGAGTGTGAGGTGACAATGACACATAAAAAGTTTGGTGTCAATATGCAACCAGCTTGATGTCACGGTTTGCCTATTGTGTTGGAGTGCAGAGCGAGTACGTGAGTACGTGATGGCTCTGATGATGATGGCGGCCTCTGTGGCATGCTCTGCAGTTGTTTTTGTTAGTTTGTCCTGTCTTTAGTTATATCCCTGCAATCAGTTTCACCAGAGACGATTTGCTGGACATTTGGCACTACACATCACCCGATATATTACCGGTTTTCGACTATTCTGATGTTTTGCTGGACATAGTAGTTGGCGGGCGAGCTGCGCTGATCAAGCGCTTCAGGA
>NW_015654520.1:154234-169135 GCF_001515625.1 Sinocyclocheilus rhinocerous
CCAGACACAGGAACAGTTTCTTCCCTCAGGCAATCCATCTCATGAACACTTGACAATAACTGTGGAACAGACAACACTATTTATACACTCATACACTTATTTATCTAACACACAAACTTAGTCTATGCCTCAAATTTGCACATAATATACCTGTACATACAAAACTGTCTTATTGTAATATACCTGCACATACAATTGTCAATTTATATATTTTTATTTCTATTTACTTGTTCTATTTTTTTATTCTTCCTTTATTATCTGTGTTTTTGTACTGTTGCTGTCATTCTGTTGCACTGCGGAAGCTTCTGTCATGAAAACAAATTCCTTGTATGTGAAAACATACCTGGCAATAAAAAAAAAAAACAGGAAAACATACACAGAGGGCATCGGGCTGACGTATAGACGTTTAACACTGGACACTAGACAAGGGAAAACACTGGGCTAAAGAATCTGGAACTCAACGAGGGAATTAACAAGACACCGCTGAATCAAATGGAACTCAGTGGGAACAGGAACAGGAAGAACCAAATATGGGCACAAAGAAACACGGGAGAAACTGGGTCACGGGGCACATATGGAGTAAAACACAAGACACAGGAACACAGGCTGACATTACCTCCCCCTCCAGGAAGGGGCATCCACGCGCCACATAACTTCCCAACGGGGAGGGGGGGTGGGCGCTCTGGAGGCCTCTACAGACAGGTCTACACGGGACGGAAGGCCTCCACGGCGGTACCTGTTCCGGGACCCATGGCGGATCAGGCAGTCCAGGGAGCCATGGCGGAGCAGGCAGTGCAGGGATCCATGGCGGAGCAGGCAGACTCGGAGGCCATGGTGGAGCATGGAACTCAGGGGGCCATGGCGGAGCAGGGAACTCAGGAGCCATGGTGGAGCAGGCAGACTAGGGAGCCATGGCAGAGCGGCCTCCATGGCCTTGGCCTCGGCACTCGGCCCGGCCTCTACGGCCGAAGCCCTATAGCCCCCCAAAAAAAATTCCTTAGGGGAAATTTTGGGTTCTGAGGCCCTCCGTGGGCCAGGCGTAGGAATAACGGCCCTCCCTGGGCTTGACTCGGGATCTGTGGCCCTCCCTGGGCCAGACGTAGGAACAGCAGCCCTCTCTGGGCGGTACGTGGGAACAGGAGCCCTCTCTGGGCTGGACTTGGGAAGAGAGTCTCTTTCTCGGCTGGACGTGGGAACCACAGCCTTCTCTGGGCTTAACTTGGGAACAGGAGCCCTCTCTGGGCTTAACTCCAGAACTGTGGCCCTCCCTGGGCCAGATGTGGGAACAGCGGCCCTCTCTGGGCCGGATTTGTGAACAGGGGCCCTCTCTGGGCTGAACTTGGGAACAGGAGCCCTCACTGGGCTGGACGTGGGAACAGGAGCCCTCTCTGGGCTGGTCTTGGGAACAGAGTCTCTTTCTCGGCTGGACGTGGGAACCACAGCCCTCTCTGGGCTTAACTTGGGAACAGGAGCCTTCTGTGGGCTGGACGTGGGAACAGGAGCCCTCCCTGGGCTGGACTGGGGAACAGAAGCCTTCTCTGGGCTTAACTTGGGAACAGGAGCCCTCTCAGGGCTTAACTCGGGAACTGTGGCCCTCCCTGGGCCAGATGTGGGAACAGCGGCCCTCTCTGGGCCGGACTTGTGAACAGGGGCCCTCTCTGGGCTGGACTTGGGAACAGGAGCCCTCACTGGGCTGGACGTGGGAACAGGAGCCCTCTCTGGGCTTTTAACTTGGGAACAGGAGCCCTCACTGGAGCAAGCTCGGGGGCTGGAGCCGACACTAGAGCGGACTCAGGGGCTGGAGCCGACACTGGAGCGGACTCAGGGGCTGGTGCCCACAGTCTCTTCCTCCGCACTCTCCTCGTTTGAGTAGAGGTGAAGGAGACAGTTGCTGTCAGCTGAGGGTTTGGGAGTGAATTGGCCGGCGGGCTTGACAGTGGAGCGGCCGGCGGGCTTAACAATGGAATGGCCAGCGGGCTTGAGAGTGCAGCGGCCGGCGGGCTTGACGGTGGGCTGGTTCTGAATCGGGGCCGGACACTCTCCAGACGCCGGAGGATACCTTCCCTCCAGCTCCACGGGGCGATAGTAATAGGCCCCGATCCAGAACAAAGAATTTAGTGTAACATCATCCAGCGCCATCATAACGGCGAGCCCGCAAAACTCTCAGGCGAACTCGACGAACGGAAGATCCCTGCGGGCTAGGGCGGAGAATCTCGCAGCGGTTTCCATGATCGCGCGTGGGGGTGGGGGATTTGGGTTGGGAACAAGGGAAAACACTGGGCTAAAGAATCTGGAACTCCACGAGGGAATTAACAAGACACAGCTGAATCAAATGGAACTCAATTGGAACAGGAACAGGAACAGGAAGAACCAAATATGGGCACAAAGAAACACGGGAGAAACTGGGTCACGGGGCACATATGGAGCAAAACACAAACCACAGGAACACAGGGCTGACACTTGACATCATTCCAAACAATTTCATTGATGCATTATTTGAGAACGGTTTGTTCTATTTAAAAGCTTTTTGCTAAATTTTTGCTGGGGAAACTCAGACCAACGGTATAGGAGGATTTTGAAAAAGTATGTTTTCTTAGAAATTCAAAATGGCGGACTGCAAGTTTAATTGGCATCGACTCTTTTAATTGGCATCGATGTTCTCAGGATGATCCAAGGAATCTGACAAGACTAGTTTTATTAAAATAGGCAAAATTAATCAAAAGCTATTAACATTTTTTTAAATTTCATTATACATTTTGACCAGAAGATGTCGCTGTTCCGATACTTTTTGTGTACTATCAGAGTATGGTCCCAATGACACATACAGAGTTTCGTAATGATATGTTAATGCATTTGTGAAATACAGCATTTTATGACAAAATTCAAAATGGCCAACGCCCAAAATGGCCAATATGGAAAAAAATTGGATATCATTTGACTCGGCATGCTGCACTGAACCAGAAGCGACCAGTTCAGAAGTTGCAAGCAAAAATAGCCATTTTTCATATCTCCTGACCAGTAGGTGACACTGTGCCAAAACACTGCATGTAGCCTCAGGTGAATCTTATGATGAAATGTACCAAGTTTGGTCAGAATACGTGAAAGCATTGCAGAGATAGAGCTAGATGATAGATAGATGCTCTTCATCAAATTTGATTGTGTGTTCTTCGAGAACAGTAGGGTTTATCAAAAGCTTTTAATAACTTTTAGCCAGCATGGTCTGAAGATGATCTGAGCCAATTTTGGTGAAAATCAGACAAACCGTCTAGGACAAGTAAAAAAAAACAATAATAACAACAATTCAAAATTGCAAAAAATCTGACTCAAAATTTAAATTTTAGTTTACCAAAAATGCTTGTCAGTACATTCAGAAGCACATAACAAAACGAATTATGAAATTACATATAATGTTGTACTTAAATCCCACTTAAGAGGGTAAAAAAACTCATATATATATATATATATATATATTTATATATATATACTCATATCCCCATATATATAAATAAAACCAAAAACTACCAAAAACACACAACAAAATTACTAAAACATTAACTAAAATTAAAATGGAAACAAAATATGAAAATAAAATTCATTAATAAAAACTACATAAAATTAAAATTGCATATAAGGTTAAACTATAATACATTTTATATATTAATAAATAACAAGCAATAGTATTTGAAAACATTACATTTAGTTTGCACTTATGTATATTTATTTAAACTATACTATTTCCATAACAAGTACTCTTTTTAAAAGTATACTAAAGTGTACTTCTTTTCACAAGGGTAGGCCTATGTATATTTATCAGATTTTACTAAATTTGTAGCACACATTTACTCTCTCCCCCCAACAGACTCAGACTCTCGTGTTAACTGGTGATATTCAACCCTATAGTGAGCATAGTGTGACAAAATCTAAAGCAGCTATGACAAATACAACAAGTATTGCATTCTGTGTCTTAAATCTAGAATGTCCACCTCTTCCACTATCCTCTGTGTTTTTCCAACAGTCAGAGTAATGAGCCCTTGTCTCGATCTGTTCCCAGCGTTCAGAGTCGCCTCCAGCTGTTTCCAATCAAAAATCAAAACGTAGGGAACAATTTCCATGTCACACAGTGGACGGCAGCTATAATTTCAAAGCACCTGCTCTGAACTGAAATACACAGGGATTTTATTTAGAATGATATCAGTCTCATAATTATCATCAGGGTCAATTAAAACAACATTGTCATGGGATTTATTTCACATTTTGATCACACTCACTGTGCCAATTAGCTGGAGGTAGTCATGCTTTTGGAGAAAAGAATACCATTGGACTGGACTGGAGGCTAAATTAAGGCCTGGTTAATTGTCAACTTTTAAATTGACTAGTATGTTCGGTTTAGACATGATAAGGAGGAAACAGTTACATTGACAATGTAGCTATGATTAAGCGTATGAAATTTTGATCCAGCCATTAGATGAGTCATGCAAGACTCTCTGACAGCATTCACACATTAGTTCAAATTCACTGCCGTCATTTGTTAAAGTTGGAGCGTGATGAAGCTGATGGATTCACAGAGTTTAGCAACATGAACACACATGAACTGTAACACCACCAGATGACGACATTTCTGAACATTTCCCAACACAACAGGAACAAATCCCCTATGGTGCTCTGTACATTTGCATCACACCAGCTCAACATACAAACCGGAGTATTCAGGTTCAGAAATTCCTGTCCCATAACCACCCTCTGCCCGGACACAGTCTTTCTGCTGGCTCGACATAGTGACAAAATCCTCCGATCACTTCCTCAGTGTGGCAGCCTAGTGAACATGCTAACTGAAAGTAACCCATAGAGCAATGTCAGCCCACCAAATACCTATCGCATGCAACAAATATGCACCTTTTGAAGAATGCTGTTTTCTTTACCGCTGTGAGTCCCTCTGTAATTAATTGCCACATTCCTGGTGAGGTACTACAACAAAACCCACAACCCTGAAGTGAGTTCCACCTGAACTAATTTGAGACATAGAAAAGGGAACCACAAGGCTAACATTACCAGTTAACATAAAAGCGGAAGAGCCAGTATTGGTATTTGCTGATAAGCAAATACATTAGGGAGACACAAAAAAAAAATCCAATCCGATTTGTTTTCATCATTATATGTGGATTGAGTAGTTCAATCTTCATAATTATCCTCATCATCATCATCATCATCATACACTTTCAGATTTGTAATGTTGCGATTCATCTCGGAGCTTGTTGGTTTGGTTAATGGCTTACAACTTGTTTCTTTTTTAATTTTCTAAAATGCCTAACATAGTAAAGGAATGGGGAAAATTCTCCCAGAATCAAGGCCACTTACAGTATGAAGTGAGCAGGCAATAGCAGTTTTAAACAATCAGTCTAAAATCACACTGACTTGTGGCTTCTGCAGGAGAATAAAGCATTGTTTATCAGTTTTGCAGGTTGTCGCGAGTTTATCTTGTTAACTAGCATTAGCATTGGTGTTGGTGAACCTGAGACAGCTTAAGTCAAGACCATCACTTAAGACCTAGACCAATAAAAGACCCAGACTAGACCCCTCAAGACCTAGATTCATGACATTTTGAATAATGTACCGATTGGTTTCCCATACCCTTGTGAAAAGAAGTATACTTTAGCATACTTTTAAAAAGAGTGTTTATTACAGAAATATACTGTTAAAGAATATATTAAATGAAACGAAAACGTAATATAGTTTATATTTGAAGGGGTCATATGATGCGATTTCATTTTTTCCTTTCTCTTTGGAGTGTTACAAGCTCTTGGTGCATAAAGAAGATCTGTAAAGTTGCAAAGACTAAAGTCTCAAATCCAAAGAGATATTCTTTATAAAAGTTAAGAGTTAGCCACACCTACCTAAAACGGCTCGTTCGAACACGCCCCCACATATCTACCACACTATGTGGGAAGATTTGCATAACACCGCCCAAATGTTCACGCAAAGAAAGAAGACGTAACTTTTATTCTCGCTGTAGTATTGTTGCCGCCGCCATGTCCAAAAAGGCGGGGCATAGAGGAGAAACAATAATGTACAGTATGTGGAAAATAATGTGTTTTTTTAACTTTAAACCGCATAAACACATTTCATTACACCAAATACACAAAATAATGTTCTTTTTAGCAGCATCATATGACCCCTTTAAATTAAATGCAATTAGTTATTAAATGCACTTAAGAGTTTTGACCCACTTAAGTATGTAGTTTCATAATTTATGCAATTGTGGTTAAAGTGAAATATGGTTAAAGTGTACTGTTGAATGTACTGGCAAATATTTATGGTAAAAAATTAAATTAAAAAAATGTACTGTCATCTCTATTTAAAATTGTATGTCATGTATTTAGATATATTTGCGATTGCACATTTTTTAATGATGAAGTTGCAATTTAAATATACTTAATATATATATATATTTTATATATATATTTATAACTATGTCTCCATAGTTACTAATTGTGTTCACCTATATCTAGTTTAGTTTCCAGTTCTGTCTTATGTATTTATACCCCCTGTTTAGTTCAGTTCTTTGTCTGTTATGATTAATGTTAAGCTGGTTTGTGTTCCTCCGGTGTTCTAGAGGGTTTTGCGTAATAAAAGACTGCTGCATTTAGATATTTGTCTTAAATGTATCCTTTACCTGCACCAACATGACGTACTTCTTTTAGCACAACAAAATATTAAAGCAGTGATTTGAAATGTACTTTTTATATGACCTTATTAGAAAGTGCACATTTTAAAATTACAAGTGTGTTAAGTAACAGTCATGAAAGGCTGCTCTCCTTGAGTACACTCAAGTGGCCTCATCTGCAATTTTTTTTAATATACTTTTTGAAATTTTGAAGTACACTGCAAGTGTAAATTCAATACAATGAATCACACTTTGAACCAATAGGGGCCGGATCTTTCAAGGTTGAAAAAGGAAAGCAAAAGCACAATAGAATCACAAACATATCACATGACTTCCAAGTCTTCTAAAGTCAGTCAATAGATCTGTGTGAGGAACAGTCTGGAATTAAAGCAGTCAAATAACTGTCCTTCTGTTCATTTTTGGGTTGAACTATTCCTGTAAATTGTAAGATAGAGACAAGGACACCAAGTAACGAGACCTAAACCAACACTAAGTTTATGTGATCTTGAAAGGTTTGGTGAAGATGCTCATAAACTCTCTTGACCATTGGGTCTGAGGGATTACATCTGCCTATAGTCCTTAATGGCATTAACTGATCACTGCTCTCAGCTGGTGCACGTGAGACTAAAGATCCTTTAAGCTGACCATACAGGTTCATGAGGCAGAAAAAAAACTCCCTGTTTTTAAGTCCTTCCATTTGCTTTTCCATAACATGTTGATTCTAATGCATACAATAATGTTGCACTCCACATGAAGACTGCACACTTGTACCTTCTCAAAGTGATATAAACTAGTACAGTGGAGATTGAACATGGAAAACATGCCTTGAAAATGCTGCTTATTGGCTCAGGTAAAAAGAGGCCAACTCCAAGTCTGTATGATATTCTCAAGTACCTCCATCAGTGCAAGTCAGTGGGATTTTTTTGGTCTGACAGACAAAATTAAGTCTGGTTGCTTAAAGTAACACCACAATGCTGAGCAGCAGTGATTATGATAACAATGGTTCTGTTAACCAGAGAATCAATAGAGAACATACTGGTTATGATTACAATGCTATAACAGATTAGACAGCTCTTACCTGAAAGACTCCTTGGTAACGTTGGACATAAGAAAGCTTGGAAACTAGTCACACACAATTCACTAACACTCCCCATGTCCTCAGAATGAAGGTTTTTCTGCTTTGTGTTTGCAGCTTTTCTCCCTTCCCCAATTTCAGCGTGTGGGTCAAGCTACACACACCCAAACCAGCCTGCCTGTCATGTCTCAGTATCTCACAGCGTTCGCTCTGTAGTCCACAGGACTCGTCCTCTTCCTCTTTAAGTCGTCATGTTTGTGTGTGCGTTTGTGCCTTGCTTGACAATCTCAACTTCTCTGTGACACGTTCAGTACTTCACAATGCAATTTGCGTGTTTGTTTCCTCTTTCTGAGCTTGCCGTAAACGCTGCAATGCAATTCTCTTCCCCTCTCACTGCTAATAATCTCGCTCCGCTTCTGTGCTCTCCTAATCTGCCTCTTTCAGTCACACACTTGCGCTCTGAAGTCTGCACACACAAACACAAAAGAAAACAAGAGGATAAACACCACTGTAAAAATGTGTCGGTTATGTTAAAAGATGTAGATTTTTTAAATCAAGATTTTTTTGAAAAGCTTTTGAACATTTGTCTGCGAGAACTATTTTTCCCCTTTTATTTCTTAAAGCAATGCACATAAACATGCACTGAAATGTAACTATGTAACAAAAGAAACATAGAAAGAAACAGTGTTTTCTTTTCATGTCAATGGCCTCAATGACTAGCTGTGAATCCCCTCAGCGGTCACTAGGGCTGTCAAAACTAAATTCGAATTTTCCACTTAAATATGATCAAATTATATTCGAATTTAAAAGGCATAATTTCAATTAGGGGGGGAAAAGCTTTTGCCTTCTCTCCTGAGGCCACAAGAGGGCGCATCGAGCGAAATATTATGCACATTTCTTCAAAGCGTAATAAAATAACACGACTATCTTTGAAAAAAAGTGCATAATGTTTAAAATAATGTTTATAAACCATATATAATTAATAAAGTTGCTTAAACAATTAGAAGAAAAAAAATAGCACCATGCATGTATGTATAGCTTAATACAAAAGACCGAAAACCAATCACAAAGAGTAGGCTACTTTCTTCATTTAAAAACATGAGATACAGTGGGATGGGGAAAACCGCCATAAAGTCTTGAGACATGTGTTTTTGCATTCAAATGTGGATTTTTGTTAATTATTCGACGAATATTCGAAATTCGATTTAAAAAATAATAAAAATTTGACAGCCCTAGCGGTCACATATCTATACATTACATACCTCAGCCAATTACCTTTCAGCATGCCAGCTGTCTTTCATTTTTGCATTCAAATGTGGATTTTTGTTAATTATTCGACGAATATTCGAAATTCGATAAAAAAAAAAAAAAAATTTGACAGCCCTAGCGGTCACATATCTATACATTACATACCTCAGCCAATTACCTTTCAGCATGCCAGCTGTCTTTCTGTCAGTCACAGTCAACAAGAGAGTGAAAATCACGAGTACAGAGAGCATGAGAGAAACGCCGGGGGACGAACGTCTCATGCATGAGCTGCAAAGTAAGGGAATAAAAATGCTGCAGCTGCACGTCAAACGCGTCATAGGACAGCAGAGCCCTTTCTGTCAACTCAGCATCTCTCCTCACTTCTGACTGTTCACTTCCCTTTGAGCTGCCATTTATTCTGCAGCTGTGAAGAAAAATCAAGCAAGAGAACAGTCAGAAACGGCACCCTCTGAAAGTCTGAAGAAGCTCTTTAGAGGTCAAACAAGGTTTCCACATCTGACCAATGAACTATCATGAATTTCTGCCAGTCATTTATTATTATTGATATATTTATTTGTCACCAAGACAATGGTATTTAGCTGTTTTTCCTTGTGTTTTAGTGACATAGAGTGCATGCTATTTTGTTACTTTCACCCGTCACACAAATGTAAAGACGTGTTGTTATTTTGTTTTTCCCATTATGGAATATTTCACATATGTGTGATATGAAGTAGTTGGTTAAATGACTTCAGCAGCTGGTTTGTCAGGTTTTTTTTTCCCTCTCGAATCGCTCGTGTTACTTAGGTGAGCAAAGGTCAGACTATCACTCAATTCAACTAAATCTATGATGAACTTCCCAGCAAAGTCCATTTTTACAACTAGGCTATTTGCAAAATCCTTTTTAAAAACTCTGTGCAATATATGTGTATATCTGTGCAAATATACTTTTAGGTTCTTAAAAGGTACTATTTATTGGACTACAATATTATATGCAATATAATATTTGAGTTTGAATAGAGTTAAAGAATACAGAGCTCTCAATACCTCTAAAATACATGCACCACACATATATATCCTATCTCAGGTCATCTCAAAGTCATGGCTATATCATAACATAAATATCGATGCGTTAAGTTTTTCCCCCCTTCCTTTTGGTGTTCTGAAAATGCTGATGAAATGCAACACAGGGGATTTAAATTATGCTACAATGTCGCCCCTCAAAGGCCATCATGTGGAATGTTTTTTCTTTACAAACATTTCTCCACAGCTCAATTTCATGTTGAAGTCTTTTCTTAGGGATGCAATGCTGATATAGCAGAACTTTGATTTTAGTAACTTCTTATTTAAATCAGGGGTCTTCAACCAGGCTCTTGAGACCTGAATTTAGCTCAAGGTGCTTAAGATCACTAGAAAAATGACAGGCAAATTACAGCATGTTAGAGCAGGTAAGAACTAAATTTTGCAGGACAGTGGGTCTCAGGAGCAATGGCCAAGTCTGGAGATGATATATAAAACCCAAAACCCTTTTCATTAGCAGAGCAAAGACAGTAGGGCTATAAGGAAAACATGTTTTAGATTAGATTTTTTTTCTGGTCCCAAAATATATGCTGATAAAATAAAATAAAATTAAATAAAAAATTAAATAAAATAAAATAAAATAAAATAAAATAAAATAAATAAAAAAGGAGAAAAATACTGTGTGGAAAAAAAAAGTAAAGGACATTTGTTTTGATCAAAAATCATGCAAATCATTTTGAAAATGAAAATACCTTCAAATCTATTATCTCATCTTCCTCCTTTGTCAACCTAACAATGTTTTGGTGGCATTTAGTGTTTTGGGCCCCTTCAATGATTATAATGATATATTATAACATGCTTATGAGTTATACTGAAAAATGAAAGTAAAGAAGTCTTAGAGAAGTCTCAGTTTTCTACTTCATTAAATTAATTTAAATTATTTGGCATCAAATTCAGGAACTGTATTGGCATTTCAACAGCATTCTGAATTTATGGCACATAAACTGGTAGGAAAAATAGCAGTTAGCAGATTCTTTCTCTCCAAAGGAAGAACTGTGCTATGCAGTGCTAAAGCACCTCCTACGCAGCCTCCTGTCCTCCTCACCCGCAGATCTGTCAACACAGAGAGAACAGCTCAAACTGCACACAATCTCACATTAATCAAATCATACTTGTTTTTTCACTTTCATAATTTTCAGAAATAAGCAGTAAGGTATGTTTTGAAGCATGGCAGCTGGTTTGAGCTGGTTTAAGCTGGTCATGTACTGGTCCTAAGCAACTAGCTCCTGCTCAGGACCAACTTAAACCAGCTCATGACCAACTAGCTTAAACCAGCTGCCATGCTTCAATATACATATGCTGTTTTTTTTTTTCAACAGAGAATGTATTTCTGGGGTGCAGGGTGTCTAATGCCTGATCTCATCTGATGTAAGTTCAAAAACATCAATGCACAGACACAGAATGTAGAGCAACATGAAGGTGAGTAAATGGGCAATGTTCATTTGTTATGGAAATGTTTGTTTCAGTTGGTATTGTAAGCATCTGAAGTGTCTGACAGCATGAAACTCTAAATGCAGGCTGTTAAATGTGGCGTGGAGTCTTTGCGCAGGTGTTTGTGAGTTTACGGGGTGTCGTGTTGAACTAGAGTGCTGTTCGTGGGATGAAGAGAGCTCTTGGGCGGCCAGAGCTTCACGCTTTCGGCCCACAGCAGTTCAAAAATCGACGAAAACAGCTCATAAACTCTCCCTCATGCTAGTTTAGATGTTACATCATCTCACATCAGAGCTGGATCTGAAGCTCAAACATCTTTCAGCAGGCTGAGTTTCCTGGTCTTAAAGGGATAGTTCACCCAAAAATGAAAATTTGATGTTTATCTGCTTACCCCCAGGGCATCCAAGATGTAGGTGACTTTGTTTCTTCAGTAGAACACAAACGAAGATTTTTAACACAAACCGTTGCAGTCTGTCAGTCATATAATGGAGGTGAATGGGAATCACGGCTTTGAGAGTCAAAAAAACATACACAAACAAAACCAAATTAAACCCTGCGGCTCGTGACGATACATTGATGTGTAAAGACACAAAACGATCGGTCTGTGCAAGAAACTGAACAGTATTTATATCATTTTTTACCTCTGATTTACTGCAATGTCCGAACTGTACTGAGCGTGTTCTCAACAGCCAGACTGTGATGCGTCTTCTTCTTCTTGCTTTACGGCAGATCGCAGACTTATAAGTGCATTACCGCCACCTATCTCTCAAATGGACCATTGACACTCTATCTACAATCTCAATTAGGAGTGTCAACAGTTCGGACATTGCGTGAATCAGAGGTAAAAAACGATATAAATACGGTTCAGTTTCTTGCACAGACCGATCATCTCGTGTCTTTACACATCAGTGTATCGTCACGAGCCGCAGGGTTTAATTTGGTTTTGTTTGTGTATGTTTTTTTGACTCTCAAAGCCGTGATTCCCATTCACTTCCATTATATGACTGACAGACTGCAACGGTTTGAGTTAAAAATCTTCGTTTGTGTTTGAGACTTTAGTCTTTGCAACTTTACAGATCTTCTTTATGCACCAAGAGCTTGTAACACTTCAAAGAGAAAGGAAAACTTGAAATCGCATCATATGACCCCTTTAAAGCCTGTGCATTCAAGAGAAGAGCTGATCCACAGTCAGTGTCAACACTGCGAGATGATCTGAGATCTAGTATTGAGTTACAACACTGACCTCAAACATACGTACAGAACCTGCCTAACATCAGTTCTGCAAAATGACACCCGATCAGACAAAACACACTGGGTCAGTGACGTGTTATGATGATATAATCATCTATTCCTCACGAGTTTGCTTCAGACTTTTACTCACTTTTCACCAGTAACCTTAAACTAATTAATCTCAACAAACAGGCCCATATTAGTTTTGTGGTTCACAACAGGTTTGAAGTTCTGACTGTTTATGAAATGGCACACAATTATGACTCCTGAATAACGTTTGTATGCCAAGCAATAAATGAAGGTCACAAAATGCTCAGCAACATATGAAGTACATTTAGGTCTAGCAAGTTCAGGTCATACAAAAGATGATACTACTGAAGGTACTGGACAAAACTTTATATTAATAGACAACACTCTCAGTTAATGACTGCTTGGGCTTTGCTTACTAGTCTCCTTCAGCGTAGGTTTACTGGAGTTTTCTGTAGTTTTATCATACTATCAAGATTTTCCCAGTGAACTATCCATCAAACTAACTGCAGTTAACCATGCGATTTCTTTGAAGAGGCTACAGCAAATTGCATCCTGTAACACTCGCCACCATCTTTTCTATTTTGGGATGCATTCTGTTCTCAGCAAACTGAACAATGAATAATTGAGAAGAGTCTTTCCATCGCAATGAACATCATAAAACAGCACACACTATCCTGAAGCAGAGCATTTTGAAGCTGGTCAGTTTTATCATGATCAAAACATTCCATAATTACACGAAGTGGGTTAATATCTTTATCGTTGAATTGCATTCATTTGTATTCAGAAGTTACATCTCAGAGTCAGTTGTATGATTGTATAGGCATCCTGTGTTCCTCAACAAAGTTGGTGTGCGAGTTTACTATGAGCTTTGTGGAAATGTTACATTGGCTGTGTCCGAAATCGCCCCCTATACCCTCATTCACTATTCCCTACATTAGGTCACTAATTCAGTTCACTAGAAGGAGTGAATGAAAACGAGTAGTGAATTCGGACACTGAGTGCACCGTAAGGAATGCCGCTTTTTTACTCTTTTACAGGTGGGACTGTAGTTATAAGGACTTAGTAAAGTTTTGAGCCAAAATTCCCATTACAAAAATTTTTGTTTTTTTCTGGCAGTGGTTTGTTAATTATGGCTCTATAAAAAAAAATTTTTTTTTAATTGTCATTTCTATCAAACTAAAATTCCAATGTAATCATATTTTGTAATAGCTGGTGTTTAAAGAGAACACAATAAAACCACGGTGACATATATTCTGACAATGGGCAACTATTTAATGAAGGTACTGTAGCTTTTAACTGAAAGGTCTCTTGTGAAAAGAAAAAGTGTGCTTAACTGTACTGAATGTAGTGTACTTCAAATCTTAAAGGGGTCATATGATGTTGCTAAAAAGAACATTATTTTGTGTATTTGGTGTAATGCAATGTGTTTATGCGGTTTAAGGTTCAAAAAACACATTATTTTCCACATACTGTACATTATTGTTTCTCCTCTATGCCCGCCTTTCTGAAACGCGGCGATTTTTACAAAGCTCATCGGTCTGAAAAAGCGAGGTGTGCTGTGATTGGCCAGCTATCCAGTGCGTTGTGATTGGACGAATACCTCAAGCGTGTGGATTCGACAAAGGAGGCTTGCGGCAACCACATGTGACGACCCCGGGGTGGACTCTGCTTCGTCCACGGTGAAAGCCGATCCGGTGATTGACAGTGTGAAGTTGATGTTTTTCCTCAGCAACCAGCACAGATCAGCTCTAGGCATGAGGAAGCAGATATCGTCCTCTTTTGGAAGACCAAACAAAGTAGTTTCGCTTTCACAACGAAACACACAGCGCCTTCACGACATGGCGGCAGCAACAATACTACAGCGAGAATAAAAGTTACGCCTTCTTTCTTTGCGTGAACATTTGGGCGGCGTTATGCAAATCTTCCCACACAGTGACGTAGACATGTGGAGGCGTGTTTAAACGAGGCATTTTAGGAGGACGTGGACTTTTGGACGAGTCTTAACTTTTATAAAGAATATCTCTTTGGATTTGAGACTTTAGAAAAATTGAAATCGCATCATATGACCCCTTTAAAACTTGACTCTTCTGTAGTCTCATTCCGGCGTAATAATCAAGGAACTTTGCTGCCGTACCATGGGTGCAGCAGG
>NW_015654520.1:171306-172843 GCF_001515625.1 Sinocyclocheilus rhinocerous
GAGGTGTGCTCTGATTGGCCAGCTATCAAGTGCATTGTGATTGGCCGAATTCCTGAATTCACAATTCCGAACTGTGATAACCACATGTGATGACCCCGGGCTGGATTCCGCTTCGTCCACGGTGAAAGCCGTTCCGGCGATCCACAGCGCAAAGTTGTAGTATTTCCTCAGCAACCAGCATGGATCAGCTCCAGGCATGACGAAGCAGATATCGTCCTCTTTTGGAAGACCAAACAAAGTAGTTTCGCTTTCACAACGAAGCACACAGCGTCTTCACGACATGGCTGCAGCGTCAACAATACTACAGTGAGAATTAAAGTTACGCCTTCTTTCTTTGCGTTAACATTTGGGCGGCGTTATGCAAATTTTTCCACATAGTGATGTAGATATGTGGGGGCGTGTTTAAACAAGGCGTTTTAGGAGGGCATGGACAAGTCTTAACTTTTATAAAGAATATCTCTTTGGATTTGAGACTTTAGTCTTTGCAACTTTACAGATCTTCTTTATGCACCAAGAGCTTGTAACACTCCAAAGAGAAAGGAAAACTTGAAATTGCATCATTGACCCATTAAAAGTATTTTCCCTTTATTTTTCCCATATTTTTTAAAAGAACTGTACATACATATAATATTATTGAAATAAAAGGCCACTTACAGTAAGTGTACACTCCACTTAAGAGAGAACACTTTCACGACTATATGCTTCTTAACACACTTAAGTACACTTTTAAAAACATCCATTTCGCAATAATGTCAAATTAAAAGCTTTAGTTTAAATCATTATGCTTTAATAATCTTTTGTTGTAATTTAAAGTAGGCATACACGTTTGTTTGATGTGTTGACTAACATACTAAAGCATATGTAAAGTACTTGTTTATAATTTTAACTACAGAGTGTGATTTCATATTACGTTAATATATTTTAAATGTACTAAATTGCAACCTCATATAAATGTGTAATTTAAATACATATTAGGCTAAAATATACTTAACACGTATTTAAATAACAAATGTTCGCCTATGTATAAAGCTACCTGCTCTACCCTGCCCTACATCTATTATGTTTAATATTCTAAAATCAAGTACGCGAGCTTGAAGCTCTTAAATAATTCAGAATCCGCGGTAAGTCTAAAGGACCTGTTTGAGGCATGCCAACAACTTAAAACATCTGAATCCTCAGAAATATCAAACGTGTTTCCCATGGAAACAATGCATGTGAAATCAACGATTCCAGAAATGTAGGCCTACAGTATTTTCATGTACAGTATTTTCCTCCATGCTGTAAATCCCAGCCTTGCACGCGCAATGCCATTTTTAGCACTGTAGACATGAAGCAGAGATTGTGTCCTACCGTAGCTCTCCTCATCCATCTCCAGCGAGCTGACACTGTCACTGACGCGGGAACAGTGAAGGTGTGTCTCAGAGCGGCTGCTCTCTTCTGCCCAACCCATGCAGTGTGAGGCCGGCGGAAGAGCCCCGGACGCGCCCCGCTCTCTCTCTCTCTCTCTCTCTCTCTCTCTCTCTTTCTCTCTCTCTCT
>NW_015654520.1:173013-177455 GCF_001515625.1 Sinocyclocheilus rhinocerous
TCTCTCTCTCTCTCTCTATCTATCTCTCTCTATCTCCCTCCCTCCCTCCTGCCGCATCTCTGTCTGCATCTCAGACCGACTATGACGGTGTCACTCAGAGCATGATTTTACCTAATCTTGATGGATTTTTTATTTTTTTTATTTTTTAAGATTTGACAACCTTAGTGGTTGGACTCATTGTCAACTAAAGGGAAATTTTTGCACAGAGTCTGTCATCATTTTGAAGGAAAGGTTGATACACCATGGTGTTCTTTTTTTTTTTTTTTTTTTTTTTGGGGTGGTTTAAAATTTTGTCGCGAATCTTTTACAAATATCTCGTTATATTGATTGTAAACAGTCATTGCAGAGTCTGGCTCGAGACCCCGGTCATGAGTCTCCCTCTTTTCAACGCTGGTCGGTCGGCACGCGAGTCGCACGCGCACTGACAAAAAGCCTGTTTCACGGCTCACTAACCTGATCCAACGTCCGAAATCTGCTGTTTTCTATTCAATTTAATTTCATTGCCCCTCCAACCCCCCTAAAAAAAGATAGAAGATAGGCCGTTGAAAAGGCGAGAACATAAATGAGGGAATAACTATAGACAATGGAATTTAAACGCATGCGGAGCGATTAAAATGTTAAACTTTGGAGATCTTTGTAGACGTATTGTATTGATTGTATCAATATTGTACAGTATTGAATCAAAACTTTGATTTTGTATTGTCCAAAATCAAAAGCATGCCTTGAATGCAATGTAAGTCACTGTAAATAAAAAGTTTACACTAATAGAACACTAATGCGCTGCGCCTTGTTTACAAGCAGAGGAATGCACACACACATGCGTCATGGTACTGTCGTGAACGCGTGTCGACTGAGACAGAAGAGAAGAAATTGTTGAATAAAGTCGTTATTTTTGTTTTCTTTGCACACAAAAAGTATTCTCGTAGCTTCATAAAATTACGGTTGCACCACAGATGTCACATGGACTATTTTAACTATGTTCTTACAACCTTTCTGGGCCTTGAACATGTCAGTTGCATTGCTGTCTATGGAGAATCAGAAAGCTGTGTTCCGAAGATGAACGAAGGTCTTACGGGTTTTTTTTTTTTTTTTAAAGACATGAGGGGGATTAAATTAATGACAGAATTTTCATTTTTGGGTGAACCCTTTAACAAAATATAATAATCAAATTGTTTGATGGATTTAAAACATGGCAGTGACTGTGTACTATGTAAATGCTAAGGCAACATACTATGTTAAGAGTCAGGGGGTGTAAACTTTTGTAACGTTTTGTAAATTGTCATTTTGTCTTGAAATATATTAATATCATATGCAGCTCCTGAAGGGCAGTACTAAATACTAAAAAAAGAAGAAATAATAAAAAGAAATAACATAACAAAATAACATAGTTATGTTGCATTAATATAATCTTCTGGAATAACAACATACATTTAATTTCTACAGTAAAAAAAATAAGCCACTTTCCACGTTGTTTATCAAACTGTCTTGACATGCAACCCTGTTAATTTGTCCATTTTTCTCACACCAATACTGACAAAAGAACAAAAAAGATAATATCAATGAAAATATCAAGTAAACGGTGATTTTGCATAAACGGTTTACATTAACATTTAACATTTTAACAAGTGCAAATGAATAAACATATATGTCTTAATGTTCAGATTCTGACGCCCTAACAGGTTAATGCTACTCAATTACTCATTCAACTAAGAGCAGTGAGTGATATAGATGTTTCAAAGGTACGAGCAAGTTGTTTGCAAGGATCATGTTCAGTGCATAAATTAACTGGGATAACATGGATCACAGGCCTGTATCTCTGATGTGTAAAATGGATCATGAGCTCAGTCTAGTCATGCCACTGATGCAGCTTCAACCAATTGTCATGCATTAGCTAGGATTAATTAAGACTATTCATGTTGCTATGACAAAGGAAATAAAACACTAAAATTAAAAATCTACTATATTATATAGCATATTATGAGCTGTTAAATTATGCAAAAGCAACAGGATTTTGGCTTTGTTATTTATACTTGACTTTTATTTTATTATTATTATTTTAACAATCCTGGCGATGCACACTTCAGCCAGTAGATGGCGAAAAATTACCATACGTTGGTTTTCCAACAGCCATAAAACACCACCAGAAGAAAAAGAAGAGTCTTGCACGACATCGGGCAAACGGGCATGTCGTATTATTTATTCCACATCCGACAGTGGAGTTCAGCAATGCGCGTGCTGTAAATGGCGCACTTGTAGTGCGTACTGTAAAGTCTGCGAGCTGACATTCACCCCAATAAATGAGCAACTCTAGCTGAAGACAACTGAAATCTGTGTGACAAGATGTTGATTAAAGAGGAGAGTGAAGAAACGAGTTGCCCAGATGAATGCACAACGAAACATGAAGATACTGATGAACAAAGAGGTTTGTGCCCATTTGATTTTTGGCTGCTCGGAGCAATGTTAACCCGACATATGTCTAATGATCTGGCCATATTATGTTTAGGCTCTGATTTTTACATGATGTGTTTTGTCATCTGACATTACAGGAATTCCTCGCTTCTATTTGATCATGTGACTGTTTTAATAATTAGGTGGATATTTTTTCAAAATTGTAATCATTTACGCATACACGATCCGTACAGTAGTGTTTACAGTAGTCATCATGCAGTGCATTTAAACCTGTTTTTATACAGTCTATGATTTAAACCGATGTTGCGCTGGTAAAACAGGGATTGTTTTCGTTTTCCGTCTGTTATGTGATTATATGTGAAATACAGTTCATATCCATATGTAGTAGCCTATGTCACTGAGCCTACATTCTACCTGTACGAATGCAGTTAAACCAGTGGTTCTTAACCAGGGGACTTCAGCAAACTTTCATGGGGGCCTCAAGGCTTATATTTATTTACATCTAGCTTAGTGTTTACATATTCTTAATTCAAATGCTAAAAAAAAAACCACTAAAAGTAAAGATGTACAATATTAAACTGACGTCATATTTATTGATTTTACTTGTTTTATTACAACAGAAGTACCTGAAAGACATAGGCTACAGTTTAAGCTTAGATACCGGGGCCTTCAAATATTGTCTTAGCTCAAGGCAAGAAGAGCACAATAGCTTTTCTTTGTTTATTACCCCTCACCACTCTCAACAACGTAGTTCTTTTCTGTTTCACATTTAAGGTTGTTATTTTACTAGTTTGTAACTTGCTTATTACTCATAAACATTTCTAGATATGACTTCTATTTGTGTGAATAGGGTTGTTGAGACTTCTGTTACCAGCAGACACGAAGATGAACTGCACTGCAAATCGTTCTGTTATATTGTCACCAAAAAGTGAATTTTTTTTTTAGTATGTGTGTTAAAGCAGCACTATGTAACTTTTGGCGCTCTAGCGGTTAATAAACAGAACTGCACACATCCTGCGGAAGAACATTCCAACCGGAGCTACTTCTCTAAGTTTATGTCTATGGCGATCCACGCAGGTATGTGTTACTCCGCAGCGGTGACGACCCGACCAGGCTACAATAGTCCAAATATAAGTACTTATTATAAGTGTACCGGAGTGATTCGGAATAAGACAAAAACGCGGTTTGGAAGATGAATTCATGATGTACTCGCTCAATATATACATTTTGCAAATTTTGAACACAGAAAAAGTTACATAGTGCTGCTTTAAGTGCAGATTCTGCTGTATGGCAAGTGTTGTGGGTTGTTACAAAGACTTCAGATGACTTGATATACACTACTAGTCCAAATCAATCGAATAATGGAATAAATGAAAATTTGTAAATGTTTTTAAAACGTCCATTATGCTCACCAAAGCTGCATTTATTTGATCAAAAATGCAGTTAAATGTTAATATTGTGAAATACATAGTCAACATTTGAAGTGGATCAAAAAAGTTAATCAAAGTTGTCCTAAGACAAGAATTTTGGTGAACTTTGATGAAAGGTTTTGATCCACTTCAAGTGTTGACTACTGTATTACAGCTGTATATGTTTGAGCTCCGTCAAGTTAATTCTTTGTCGTCTAATTTTTTATCTTAAAATCAATTTTATACACCATCATTTTCGTTTCTATAATGTGTGAATATATCCCCTATCGTATTCTACAACAAAAACAATCAGAGCGCCTTGTTATCACTAGTTTTATTTTGATTTCCCGAGTCCGCTATTAGCAAAATAGCCCGCTAGCATCGCCAGCGTGGTTGCCGCTAATCTCGCTTACATTACTAATACTCTATTCACACACATTACCATTGTTTTACTCACTGTTACTTGCTTTAATGGCGGATGTGTGTCTACCTTTGAGTGCAGGTGAGGACACGTTCAAGCTGCATTCGGTGCAGCTCGAGCTGGAGGCCGTGGAGAAGCAGATCCGCGACCTGGTGGAGAGGCAGGCCCAGCTGAGGGAGCGGAGAGCTGCGCTGGAAACATCC
>NW_015654520.1:180650-182732 GCF_001515625.1 Sinocyclocheilus rhinocerous
AGTTTTTTATGCTCAAACAGCAACATTACAGACTAACTAAAGTTAAAAAAGTGAAAAAGCATAATAGGACCCCTTTAAAACAACGTCACCACCACAGGGACTGATAAAAGAACATTTAACAAAAATGATGCACACTGTTCAGATGAGCCATTATAATGGCAGCGACAGGTGTGTAAAGCGAAATGTTTTTTTTTTTCTTCTTCTTATATTTTACAGTATAACTCAATAATTTCCAGGGAGTTGAAAATGACAATTTATTAATTTATGATTTTATATTAGTTTTTGTTTATATAATATGTGTGTGTGTACTGTGTATATTTATAAATACACAGACATACATGTATATATTTTAAAAATATTTAAATGTGTATATATATATATATATATATATATATATATATATATATATATATATATATATATATATTTTATATTATATATAAATATAAATATTTTATATATAAACAAAAAAAATTCTTAAATATATACATGCATATGTGTGTGTATTTATATATTCATAATAAATATACTCAGTACACACGCATATATTATGTAAACAAACTAATATTTTTTTTATTATTAGCACTATTTTATATAAATTAAATTTTACATATAAACGTGTATTATATTTATATGCATATTATATGGAATAAGACAGTGTGACTGAGCACATGAGATGTAAAACGTCTAACTTTGACAGAACGCATTCAACTTCAGTCAGTTCTTTGCCATATTCACAGAGGAGTTGTGCAAATTTCCTTTCACAGACCGTTTGTCTGGCTTACTACATCACTGTAGTGATGAATCAGCTGTCATTCTATGTAAAGGGACAGTAGGAACTAAGGTAAGTTTGTAACAACTTTAGATCAGCGTGTTTTATTGCGGTAAAATGCCTCAACTTTTCTAGATGCTTTTCTTTTATGGTTGTGACTCAATAATAGTGCCAAGTTATATTAGCAATAAGTCGTTTATCTCACCAGTCATTTCGGTTTTGTTAGTTTTATTTATTGAAAGGTGACGCATGGAGAGCTAAAAAGATTTTCTTCCCCAGAAATCACTAAGCGACTACTCTCTATGAGGGGACAGATTACAATATGGTGTTTAAAGAATAACCTGTAAAAAATACAGTAAAAATACTTGTAATGAAATAAGGTATTGTAGTGTACAGTGTGCTGAATGTACGTGAAATTACCAGAAATAAATGCAGAAAAACCTTATCCTGGATGTTTTAATAAGCAGAGAACAAGTTAACTGTAGTTTCAATCACTAACGTACTGAAATTTTGGGATTTATTGGTTGGAGTTTCGACTCGACCCTGGTTTGTTCATTCTTTAAAGCTCATATTGGAGTTGCTGTCATAGCAACACGTTTATAACAGAGATGGGCTGATAAAAAAAGTATGTGACCTTTATATATATATATATATATATATATATAAACATTGAGGAGGAAACACAATAAATAAAACAAAATGTGAAATAGGTGGTCAAAGGTCAGAAGATGTCCAGCTAACACAGGGTGGGCCAGTTACGTAACTAACTTGTTAATTTGGGTAATTTCATGATTTACTAATTGAAGCATAGCTGAAATATAAACCATTTCAACTCCAAACTTAAATATTAACAATGCTGCGTTATGTTCTCCTGATCTTGCATGTGTATATATATAAATGTGAAAAATGATTATTTTTAGTGTTACATTTGATTTTGAAACACATTTTTAAAAGTCTGTTTATATGTAGCCTACACATAAGTGATTTGTTAAATTTTTTTAATGAATATATTAATTCCTTTATTTCATTTATAAATGACACTCCCAGTCCTACATATACATATTTACACAAATGGTATACATAAAAATCGTGTGTGTGTTCACATTCTATGTCCAGCATATACAAGGCATTTTCACTGGCCACAATTTTGTTGTTGGGAAATTACGTTTTATAAGACTTAATACTGCATACTAATATTTATTTAAATTGAATTCCAGGTAATTTTTGGCCTATTTAAAGGGCATTTTTCCCTAACCATATTAAATGCATGCATCATCTTTCATATCAAATTCTTACATTTTATTAATAAT
>NW_015654520.1:183664-196804 GCF_001515625.1 Sinocyclocheilus rhinocerous
AAATTCTTAAATATATACATGCATATGTGTGTGTATTTATATATTCATAATAAATATACTCAGTACACACGCATATATTATGTAAACAAACTAATATTTTTTTTATTATTAGCACTATTTTATATAAATTAAATTTTACATATAAACGTGTATTATATTTATATGCATATTATATGGAATAAGACAGTGTGACTGAGCACATGAGATGTAAAACGTCTAACTTTGACAGAACGCATTCAACTTCAGTCAGTTCTTTGCCATATTCACAGAGGAGTTGTGCAAATTTCCTTTCACAGACCGTTTGTCTGGCTTACTACATCACTGTAGTGATGAATCAGCTGTCATTCTATGTAAAGGGACAGTAGGAACTAAGGTAAGTTTGTAACAACTTTAGATCAGCGTGTTTTATTGCGGTAAAATGCCTCAACTTTTCTAGATGCTTTTCTTTTATGGTTGTGACTCAATAATAGTGCCAAGTTATATTAGCAATAAGTCGTTTATCTCACCAGTCATTTCGGTTTTGTTAGTTTTATTTATTGAAAGGTGACGCATGGAGAGCTAAAAAGATTTTCTTCCCCAGAAATCACTAAGCGACTACTCTCTATGAGGGGACAGATTACAATATGGTGTTTAAAGAATAACCTGTAAAAAATACAGTAAAAATACTTGTAATGAAATAAGGTATTGTAGTGTACAGTGTGCTGAATGTACGTGAAATTACCAGAAATAAATGCAGAAAAACCTTATCCTGGATGTTTTAATAAGCAGAGAACAAGTTAACTGTAGTTTCAATCACTAACGTACTGAAATTTTGGGATTTATTGGTTGGAGTTTCGACTCGACCCTGGTTTGTTCATTCTTTAAAGCTCATATTGGAGTTGCTGTCATAGCAACACGTTTATAAGAGAGATGGGCTGATAAAAAAAGTATGTGACCTTTATATATATATATATATATATATATATAAACATTGAGGAGGAAACACAATAAATAAAACAAAATGTGAAATAGGTGGTCAAAGGTCAGAAGATGTCCAGCTAACACAGGGTGGGCCAGTTACGTAACTAACTTGTTAATTTGGGTAATTTCATGATTTACTAATTGAAGCATAGCTGAAATATAAACCATTTCAACTCCAAACTTAAATATTAACAATGCTGCGTTATGTTCTCCTGATCTTGCATGTGTATATATATAAATGTGAAAAATGATTATTTTTAGTGTTACATTTGATTTTGAAACACATTTTTAAAAGTCTGTTTATATGTAGCCTACACATAAGTGATTTGTTAAATTTTTTTAATGAATATATTAATTCCTTTATTTCATTTATAAATGACACTTCCAGTCCTACATACATATTTACACAAATGGTATACATAAAAATTGTGTGTGTTTACATTCTATGTCCGGCATATACAAGGCATTTTCACTGGCCACAATTTTGTTGTTGGGAAATTACGTTTTATAAGACTTAATACTGCATACTAATATTTATTTAAATTGAATTCCAGGTAATTTTTGGCCTATTTAAAGGGCATTTTTCCCTAACCATATTAAATGCATGCATCATCTTTCATATCAAATTCTTACATTTTATTAATAATGTCACTTAATATAATAAGACAATATAGGGCTGTTACCAATCAAATGAAATCAGTACGAAACCGATGTCTTTCCACTGCAGAAGAAACAGAAGTGACTGGAGTGGCATTCAGACGCAGTTATACAGACAGTTCAATGTAGCTGAAATGTAGCACGAATGCATTTACACTGCAAAATTATAACAGCATAAATAATGTTGTGAGCTTGCGTTTTAAAAGTTTTTTTTTTATATATTTTTTTTTATATACAAATATGAAATGTTGGAAAACACGCAAAAATAAGTTATGAAAGTAAACCGCCATTAGGTGGCAGCAAGTGACTGTCTTAATTAATGACTCATTGAAGCATGCCTTCAAACTATTCGATCAAATGGCTGATTCATTCAAGAATGAAGCAAGTGCCTGTCTTTATGAATGCACCACTGTTCAAAATTCAAAAACGCGAATCATTCAGTATGGAAACGCGTGTGTGTTGCTCAGAGATGCCCGACTGTTCTGAACGCGACTGTTCTGAAAGCTCAGCCAAGATGGAGGAACAGCTGATCATAGCTGTACAGGGATAGCCATTTTAAAATACATTTAGTGTAAATTTAGTAGCAGAGCGCTTTGGAAAGAAGGAGAAAGCGGCGCGGCTAGCATTTTCCACACGTTTTAGGCGCGACATGAACAGCCCCTTCTCCTTCTTTCCAAAGCACTCTGTAGCTTGCGCTCCCGTTGCTTCTGCCGTTGCTAAGCAACCATGCAACCTTGCGACTTGCGGTATCTGCTACCAAATTTACACTAAATTTATTTAAAAATGGCTATCCCTGTACAGCTATCAGCTATTCCTCCATCTTAGCTGAGCTTTCAATGGTGTTATAGAAAGGGTGAAGGTGATTGGTTGGTTCTTGTCACATGACCTTGCGGCATTCTGAAAAGTTGAGATGTTTTTGGCCGTTCTCAAACGTTGAGCATCCTCCGGAGGTCGCATTTGCAGGCTGCATACGTCATCAAGCCTGGTTTATTTCAGTTAACTGAGCATTATATTCGCGAGTCATAAGCATATTACAACAATTTATGCTTAACTAAGAATAATGGTCAAATTTATAACTGTTAATATTCTAAAATAAGATCTTCTTTATGACGTATGCAGCCTACAAATGCGACCTCCAAAAGATACAAGCTGCGTCCGAAATCGCATACTTCCATACTATATAGTAGGCGAAAAACAGTATGCGAGGCGAGTAGTATGTCCGAATTCATAGTATTCGAAAAACAGTAGGCGAGAAGTACCCGGATGACCTACTACTTCCGCCCGAATTCCGTAGCATGCATACGATGGACACTTTACTATCCCATGAGGCCACGGGAGAGGAGGCGTCATATTCGAAAATGGCGGAACGCGGCGACGCGGCTCTTTTCAAGTGTAAGTACCTCAGGAAAAAAACGTTGTTCATTGTGGTTAAATTGCACTTGTTTAACACGATCTAAGTGAACGGCTGATTTATTGAAAGTTTAAACATTGTGAATCGGCTGTAAAAAGATGTTTAATCATTGTTATTACTGAGCACATCAAGTTAACGAACTGCTGTGCTGCCAGACTGGGTGGCTGGAGAGTTGGGGCAGTCTGATGGCTCATGGTCCACAAACAGGTATGACACTGGACCTCCTGTTAATCTTGACTAAGCCCCTGTGTTGAGGTTAAGATGTGTTGCAATGTAATGTATGATTTATTAGTTTCATATTTGTGAATGAGGCTCCAGTATCCCGGCAACTCTGCATAGGACAAGCAGTTGGATGCATGAATAATTGTGAATCTTGAATCATGAAAAGGACATACCGGTATATGTCCAGGTCATACAGTATTTTGACCCAAAATCAAAAGAAAAAAAAAAAGATATTTTGCAAGACAACAAAGCCTATTATATTACACAAGCCTTTAAATTCATAGGACTGGGTGATTAAAAATAATGATGCTAATACTAGTATTAAAGATAATAAAAGCAGGAATTAACACTAAATACAATCATTATAAACAAAGTCAGAAAGATTTTTTTTTACAGAAATTAATGCTTTTATTCAGGAAGGATGCATTAAATTCATTAATAATGACAGTAAAATATTTACAATATTACAAAAGATTTCTACTTCATGTTTTTCTATTAATAGTTGAACTTTCTATTCATCATTCAAAAAATCCTGAAAAAAAAAGTATCAGCAGCATCCTGAAAAAAATGAAGCAGCACAAATGCTTTCAACATTCATAATACTCGCATTCATACTATATAGAACGTACTTTTTTAACGGTCGAGTAGTACGTTCAATTTCAAATGTAGTACCTACTAAGCAGTATGCGATTTCGGACGCACCCACAGCCTTCTGTTTGAGATGCGGTGCATGCGGAGGCTACTGGAAAAAACGAGTGGGTCGCACCGTGTGCGCGTCGCGACCGCGTTGCTCTCTAATTGCGCGCGCTTGCCGCGCGTCTACATTTGAAATAACGAACGAAGCAAAAGATGCGATATGCGAACGGCCCCAAAAGCGGCGCGGCTAGTGTTTTCCACACGTTTTTAGGCACGACATGTGAACGGCCCCTAATGCCGAGTTCACGCTGCATGATTTTCAAACTCGTCGGATCGCCGTTGTTTTCACACTGCGTGACTATCTGGGGTAGCATTCAGTTGCTGCTGTGTACAAAGTGCTCCTTTGAGCTCTGTCTTGTAAGACTGTTCTGTACTCTCCAGTGCACATGTTAAGCAGAATGCAATAATTTTTTCTCAACATGATAGTTATGAGTACAAAATGTAATAATATTTTTAAATAGGTTATTACATTAAAATAAACATAAGCCTAAAAATTGTACTCATTTTGTGAATTAAAATCTTAAATTAGCTTTAAGAGATTAAAGCTTTGAGCTTTCAGCTCTTCTCTGATGTGGCTGTGTTTGCTTTCAGTCAGTCAGTCAGGTGATGATATAACAGTTCTTCTGCTTCCGTGGTTTTCAGGGGTGAAAACAATTGTCATGGGAGTCCATTGCTGTTGAACATTGTTTACTGCTTTTGTGTACAATAATTATGTCTATTTATTACATTTGAAACACAAGTGGTGATGTTTTTTAGGAATTGGACTTGCTTCTTCAAGCCATAAAGTTTGATGTTTCATGCTTTTCAGACACTTTATTTCTTTATTTCTGCTTGTATATGAACATTTCAGATGACTGATGTGAAATTAAATGTGAAAATGTTAAAGTGGGTGACAAAGGGGTATTTTTATTTAAAACATGGCATTATTTTCAAGACAATGAGCACATTATCCCCATATTGTCACAGTAGTTACTGTAAAGCAAAAAACAAAACAAAAACATATTCTCCAAACAAGATGTTTTTTTTTCTTAAAATGTTTTTTTTTTCTTACATTATGAAAATTAGTTTGTGAAATATCTTTAATTGTCATGAAAATAATGGCACAATGTCAAAATCACAGAATTGTCAGTGGTTTAGAATGTTCCATGTTCATCCACCTGATGGCGATCTTCACTTAACTTTGGCTCCTCAAGCATATGTGCTGAGTTTAGAGGCTTAAACACAGATGAATGTTCAGACACGCATTTGTTGTGCTTCGCTGGTGTGTAACAGATCTGAGAGCAGTGAGACATGCTGATGTGCCCACGCGTGTCATTTTCAGTAATCGTTTAATATATGAAGATTCGACAAGTTGTGGCGTTTGCTGAGGCACGTATAACTATTATTGTTGTTCATAACACCCAGGACGTCCTAGAACAGTGGTTCTCAACCAGGGGGCTAGAGCCCACCAGCCAAATTCCAAGGTGCCCCTCCCCGCCCCTTCTTCATAATTTTCTGGAATCATAACAAGAATCATGGTTCAATAAGTTATCAATATTCTCAGATTCTGTTCATTAAAAATAAAATGAAAACAAGCAACTTATAATTAGAGCCAAAAATTATCGCATCTTAAAAATTATGAAACATTTTTGTGGTGAAGGGCCTTCAAACATTATATTGGACTATGGGCGGCCTTATGAATTATGTGGTCACTGTTACAGGAATATTGTGTTGATTTTTGCTGACTTCAGGTTCGTTGTTTTTTTGTTATTGATGGATATTTGTGATGTGATGTTAAACGCTCATCTTTCTACATTTGCTGATTGTCTCACCTTTCTTGAGGTTTGTGTGTCAAGTGCTGAAGTCATTGAATTTATTGGCTAAATGAGGCATTTTGCATTCAGCGAGTTATTACATTTTAATTGACAATACAAAGTAGTATTACTTGAAACAAGTTTTGAGAAGCTAACAATCAATATATCAGGTTAAATTTGTGTAGTTTTTTTTTTTCTTCTCCAGTGTAACAAACACACTAGCAGCAGCATACAAAAAATGACTGAAAACACCTAGAAACCGTATAGCACTGCCTTGGCAACCAGCTACAACACCATAGCAGTGCCTTAATGTGTGGTCACATTAACCATTGTTTGGCAAATGAGAAGCTAACAATCAATATATCAGGTTAAATTTGTGTAGTTTTTTTTTTCTTCTCCAGTGTAACAAACACACTAGCAGCAGCATACAAAAAATGACTGAAAACACCTAGAAACCGTATAGCACTGCCTTGGCAACCAGCTACAACACCATAGCAGTGCCTTAATGTGTGGTCACATTAACCATTGTTTGGCAAATTTCCATAGTCATTTCAATAGGAAGTAGTGCGATCTGGAATTTTGCATGAGGGCGAAATATTTTCCCACACAGATTTTGCATCTGAATCATTGGGTCATGCGAATTCACCACGTTGACCAACAAACAGCTGCTTGGTTTGAAAGTGACTTCTGTGTGAACTGTGCTTCATATACTGTGCTACACTACTGACATTAGACAAAGGGCCTTTTTGTATCGAATTTTTGCTAATATGCCCGCACATTTACTGACCACCCAGAACACACTAGCAACAGCCTAGTAATGCTTTTACAACTAATCATAGCACATGCGACCACTCAGAACGCCCTAACAATGCATATCAACACCCTTGTGGCCATTGAGATGTTGTTCAGATCAATTAAAGGCCTAGTTGCCATAGTTTCCTCATGTGAACCTTCTCATCTGTCTGTCTGTGTTTTATGTGTTCACCGGAAACATTAGCCAGAATCTCCAACCATTGCCAAATGCGGCAGCGACGGCCATAAGAGACATCAGATGTGTTCCCGAGTCCAAGGTTTGAGTCAAGTGTGCATGAATATCTTTGGATGAGGACATGTCCCTGGGACCGAGGCCGTTCTGAGCAGCTGCAGGTCAGGACAGGGGGGCTTTAATCAGGCCGCGGGGCAGCAGCACCTCCACGATCTGCCCCCACAGCCTTTTGATCCCACACTCTCATCTGATTCAATTATCCCTATCCACCTGTTAACGGCCAGGCGCCAATCACAATAGCTGGCCCTCATCTGACAGCTCAAAGGGAAGGTAGACTGTGTGTGTGTGTGTGTAGTATGCATGCAGTCCCACAGATTTAGCTGCTGTACCCTTTTAGATCTGTTCTTTGATGTAGCGTGCAAACATAGAGCCATATATATGAGTATATATTGTTCCCTTTCAGCCCCATCTGGTTGGCATGCTGCACTACAGCTCATGCCATTGGTTGCATCCCAGTTTACATATTATCTGGACTGGACAATATGTGAGACGATGATGACTGTATTTCAGATCATATTATGTTGAAGATAGTTTGTCAGATGACTGGAGGATATAGTGTTTTGTTCCACTAGCCAATTTTTCAACTGATTTCCAGTCGTAAGGTTAATTTATATAATTATTAATTGTTACAAGATGCTGTCTCTATTTTTTTAATCTGTATTTTTGTAAATCTCTCTCTCTCTCTCTCTCTCTGTCTCTACTGAACATATTCTATATATTGAGCTCTGAAGGAATAAACTTACAATCATATACATTTATGGGATGAAAAGGTGAATTGCATCATAATTCAGTTCATTACATATTTTTGCATGGTGCTCCTGTTTTTATTTCGGCTCCTGTTTTCAGCTTCAGAAATGTGCCGAAGAAGTAATAATGAATTTTAAGGTTGTAATTTGGCATGGTAATGCTTATATGCAAATGGAATCTGTACACTTCAAGATTTTGACACGTTAGTGTGTCAGTGCTGCTGTATTGTTTTATTGCACACTTAAAATAATGCACTTTCTCGTCCACAGTGATGTGGATATACTTTAGTAAAGTTTTAGATACAACTATCATTGCTATATAAATAATTGTAGGCCGTGCATTTAACTATGTGATTGACAACAAAATAAAAACACTGGAGGGTTTTTAAAACTGCGTTCTGATGTATATTTTAGGCTAGAGCTTAATGGTAAGTCCAAACGAAACCACAGCAAAAAGAAAATAGAAAAAAGAGGGTGTATGTGTCTCCAAATACTTGTCGAGACTTTCATATAGTCATCACATTCTCCCTCTCTTCATCATTTGACTAACGGGGATTAGTTTAATTAGTTGAGATTTGCGTTAAGCATTCATAATTAGCTCGAGAACACGTTCTTAATTTGCCAATGAAACAAATGTGTCATGGCTGTCGAAATCTGCGACATCTAGTCAGACGAGTTTCAGCCTTTGAAGTTGTCGTTGGTGGCCTCAGCGAAGCTGATCAAACTGGAATTATCTGGGCAAAGAGAGAGATCATAAATATCAGTGAACTGGAAATGATATACTGTATAATAAATGCCCCCAACAGGCATGAGTGTGTGTGTCAAGTACTAGGAACCATGGACCATATGTGTTTTAGTTGTGTTAAAGATGATGCAATTTTTCCATCATATGTATAAGAGAGGCTTTTTTAATGCTTCTCTGCATGCCTGTGTATGTGCTAATGGAGACCCAGGCAACATGGAAAAGACTGAAGCATCTAGACTGTTGTGCGCATGGATTTTGAAATGTTTGTATGCAGTAGGTACTTGTATGATCTAGTGCAGTGGTCACCAACCTTTTTAAGCCCAAGATCCCTGACCTTGGCCTTTATGAAAGACGAGATCTACCTATTGAAGAATCGATAGGAAAAGACATCCCAGATTGTACTTGTACTTTTGAGGCCTTTTATTTAGTATTTTAAGTGGTGATGCACCGATAACGGCTGATTCAGAATCACTTTTTTTTATTAGAAAATTGAATGATTCTGATACTGGTGGGTTATTTTTTTAAGCAAATGTATTTATTGGCTATTTGCTTTATAACAAGCAAGCTGGTCTTAAACAAAAATATCTGTAGGCATTTGAAATTAGAGGCAACCACTGCCTTAAAGTCTTAATCATGATCCAAACAAAGATGCTGCACACGTTGCATGAGGCATGAGTTGTTATTTTTTATTTGAATTAGATTGTATAATTTCAGGATTTAAAGCAAAATAGTCTAACTTTAGCCTTTTTTTTTTGGCTACATAAAACATCTGCATGAAACAAAAACATCAGAATGTCTGAATGAGACGCAAATTCACTCTCTGACAGCAGGTGGCGCTTATGAACCAGCCGCGATATAGCGTTTCCTTGGTTACCGCTGTAAACAAAGCAGAGCAGCGCTTTATACAAAGAGAAGAAAATGCCATTATTGCCATCGAAACGTTTCTCAAGATAGTTCCTTTCAGTGATTTATTAATATAACCCCATACCCCCAATTCAATATTTTCTTCATATATTTCGACCATCGTGAACACAGTGAGCTGTTGTTCTCTGCCTTCTACAGTATTTTCTCCTCTTTGCGCTCGTCTTCAGCGTCTCTGGCCTCTGTTCACTGTCCTAGTAGCTCCCGAAAATAACAGAAAAATGAGTACAAAAAATACAGTACAAAGAATGGAGAAATGTAATGCTTTTTTGTACTTATTTTACTGTTATTTTCGGGATCTACTGGGACAGTGATATCGCGATTGAAGGGTTGGCGACCACTGCTCTATAGGGACAAATGTTTTATTTAATCAACACTGCCATCTGCTGGTCAGTAAAGAAATTAAATACGAGAAAAGCCTGACCTCTAATGGCGGATTTAGAGAACGCATATCACATTTTATACATATATATATATATATATATATATATTTTAGACTTGTATATGACGATGCATCGATTATAAAATCTGTTAATTTCATAAAAAAACGCTATTGGCTTTTTTTTAAAAAGGGGGCGGGGCTTCTCGATATGTCCCGCCCTGTCTTCCTGTTTCAGTTGAAATTAGGTCACCACATAGAATAATGCTGCGTATTTCAAGGCACTTCAGGGGACCTTTAATGCTAAATGAAGCCAAAATGACTTTATATTATTTATGCTTTGGCTTGAAACATTTGGAAGGAGTCTCCAGTGTCAACACTTTGTCGCTGTCAAAGCAGTATCTTTTAAGTTTTCTTAGAAGATCTCCAGGACATCAGTGTGTGGTTCTTTATAACACGAAAAGCTGTTTTATTAATAATAATAATAATAATAATAACCATCATCATCATAAATGATTGCATAAGTATTCACATCTGCTGTTTAAAGTGTAACCTCACCTGCTCCTGGAAGAACCCAGATTTTGTTAGAGAACATACCTGAACCACAAGCATCTTGAAAAACAAAGAGCAAATTGTAGAATTTCAAGAGGAGGTGAATACTTGCAATACACACTCCTTCAACAAACGCTCATCTTTTTCTATGCACAGTGTGTGTTCGTGGTCCTCTAATAGCCACAGCATCGTGGTCGAATAATATAACACAATATATTTAATTCATAGCAACATATAAATGATAATATAAAGCTGTAAGGGTAAGATTCAGATAATTATGCAAAATGCATATGCGAAGCAGATCTCATGCATGGTTACTTCTTGTGTGTGTGTGTGTGAGTGTGTCTGCGTGCGTGCGTGTGTGTGTGTTGATCTGTGCAGGTGTGCAGAGTACTTGGGTTTCTCCACTTTAGCTATATTGAGAAACGGCACAGAGATTCAGAAAGGATGAGGAACTGAAACACTCCCACCACCTGCTTCTCTTTTTTTGCTCTCTCTCTCTCTCTCTGTGTGTAAGCTACTTTTTTTTTTTTTACATAAAAGACCTATGTATCTGAATGCTCTCAGATCTTCTCTGATCATACACAAGGTAAAGCCATGATGATCCTGAACGCTGTGTCGGTCACTGGACTCCTGCTCTCCCTGACCGGTAAGACTATCACTATCAAACAACGCTATTATTAACCTACAAATTATAAAATGACTTAAGGAGTAAACCACTTGTGGGCATTCGGCCATAGCAGAGTAATCAACAACGCAATGATGAGATGAAGCAGAGCTCCTGTTATGTTTTTTTTTTTTTTAGTATACAAGTCCAAATTAGTGCACTTATTTAACGTTCATGTCCTTCTCGTGTCTTTCAGGTTTAACGGCGTATAATTTGAGTCAGGAGAAGTCCAAGTCGGTGAAACTGGGTGACAAGGTGTCGATACTCTGCACTGCAGAAGATGATGAGTATTACATTTCATGGTACCAACAAAAAGCCGGTGCTCCTCCTCAGTTTCTGTTTTTTAACGACATAAGAGCGAGCGATTTACCCGACAGGTTCACTTTCACTGACTCGGGCAATCAGGATTATCTGACCATCGATGGAGTGAGAGCTGAAGATGAAGCAGTTTATTACTGTGCTTGTATTGGCTGTGCAGGAGCCACAGTGCTCCAGTCCAACAGAGCCGTCGTACAAAAACCTCCTCTGAAGCGTGTGCTCAGAAATCTCCATGCTACACATTATTCTTTAATGCACAACGTACTAAGTTTTGTTGAACATTGTCACCAACTTGAAAATCATGTGTTGATTCATGTGATTCATTCATTTTCACACGATTCATTTCTCACACTGAATTTTACACATGATTCATCACTTCACACAGATCAGAGATAATGAATACAGGCTTTATAGAGAGTGTTAGCAAGCCTTCGAAATATGCTCTGCACTAAATCCGCGAAACTTTCTGCTCTTTTGTCTATATTCAGGAGCGGTGAAGTGCTCAGATTACAGCGCTGAGGTTTTTGTACTGAGCTCTAACACCGTGAGCCTATGTGTTTGCTCAAGGCACCAACCTTGGTAAGCAAAAATTTGTTTTATTGATTTAATCCTTATTTCAATGTTTAGGCCAACTTTAGGTCAACATGGATGAATAAGTACATGATTGACAGAAGTTAATCTTTTTTTTTGTTGTTGATAAAAACAGCTGGCAAAAATGTACAATTTTAATTATTTTTAATAATAATAATATATTCATTTTAAGTAAAAAATGTCATAAGTCAAAAACCTACACTCCAATTTTTACAATCCCATGTTTTACTTGTTTTATTTTTTTTAAAATGTAAACAAAAAAGCCTTCATGGCATTTTAAACACTATTGATAATTTGCATTTTAATATATGTAATTATTTATTATTATTAAATATAAAAATGAATGAATGAATAGATTAAATATAAAAATGAAGTCTGTGCCCTTTTGCAAAGACGTGGACATCAGGCTGATGCCCAAAATCTTTTGAATAGAGCTAAATATAAAAAAATAACATGACAAAAAAAAGCTAATCGAATGAGAAACAATAATGATAAAACATTTAAAATGACATTTTGTAAAATAATGAAGCACTGCAATACATTGTAAGTAATAATTAGGCATACTAATTAATAGAGAAGTTAATCAGCATTATTAAGTCTTGAAACCTCTCCAAATCCACTGAATCTACTTTTTAATCCAACTTTGATCCTAATTGATTTTATCCTTAACAGACACAAGCCTTAGTAGACTATTTAATACTGAGTAAACTTACAAGTGAGTGAAGAACAGCAACAATGTTCCTTGATGATGGTGCCACGTTAAATCAAAGTTTTGTCCCTGTAGTGATATCTGATCGTCCGTCGTCTCCTCCGTCTCTGCTCCTGCTGGCTCCTCCTGCTTCTCCGCTCTCTGAGGGTGATGTCAGTGTGGTGTGTGTGGCTCGGGGCTTTTACCCTGACGGGGTCACCCTGTCCTGGTCTGAGGACAGCAGCGGCGTGACGGGGGACGAGGTGCAGACGGCTCCGTATCAGCGTCAGGCCGACGGCACCTTCTCCCAGACCAGCGTTCTGAAGCTCAGTAAGCAGCGCTGGAGCTCCGGGAGAACCTACACTGAGTCACCCGGCGCTTTCCACACCGCTGAGCCAGAGCACCAGCCTGAACCAGTGCATGTAGAGAGATTCTCTAACCATCAACAAACATGCATTAAAGAATTCCACTTGTTCTTTACTTGCTTGCTTTAGAAAGTATACGATAATAAAGTGATATTGTTAATTGTAATTGTTAACCTGTGGCCTCATGGTGTTCATAATGACATCTGCTAGAGGATTTCTACCATTTTATTTTCCCAAAGCACAGCAATCCCAGGCTTAGAGCAAACTTCTCAATGCATACACTTCAAAAACAAGTAAAACATATTGCACTATAAAATGTCTTCATAAGAATAATGCAAACATGACAGGCTCTGAACTCTCGATTCTGATTGGTCAGAAGGTGTT
>NW_015654520.1:197868-201804 GCF_001515625.1 Sinocyclocheilus rhinocerous
TACAAAAACCTCCTCTGAAGCGTGTGCTCAGAAATCTCCATGCTACACATTATTCTTTAATGCACAACGTACTAAGTTTTGTTGAACATTGTCACCAACTTGAAAATCATGTGTTGATTCATGTGATTCATTCATTTTCACACGATTCATTTCTCACACTGAATTTTACACATGATTCATCACTTCACACAGATCAGAGATAATGAATACAGGCTTTATAGAGAGTGTTAGCAAGCCTTAGAAATATGCTCTGCACTAAATCCGCGAAACTTTCTGCTCTTTTGTCTATATTCAGGAGCGGTGAAGTGCTCAGATTACAGCGCTGAGGTTTTTGTACTGAGCTCTAACACCGTGAGCCTATGTGTTTGCTCAAGGCACCAACCTTGGTAAGCAAAAATTTGTTTTATTGATTTAATCCTTATTTCAATGTTTAGGCCAACTTTAGGTCAACATGGATGAATAAGTACATGATTGACAGAAGTTAATCTTTTTTTTTTGTTTGATAAAAACAGCTGGCAAAAATGTACAATTTTAATTATTTTTAATAATAATAATATATTCATTTTAAGTAAAAAATGTCATAAGTCAAAAACCTACACTCCAATTTTTACAATCCCATGTTTTACTTGTTTTATTTTTTTAAAAATGTAAACAAAAAAGCCTTCATGGCATTTTAAACACTATTGATAATTTGCATTTTAATATATGTAATTATTTATTATTATTAAATATAAAAATGAATGAATGAATAGATTAAATATAAAAATGAAGTCTGTGCCCTTTTGCAAAGACGTGGACATCAGGCTGATGCCCAAAATCTTTTGAATAGAGCTAAATATAAAAAAATAACATGACAAAAAAAAGCTAATCGAATGAGAAACAATAATGATAAAACATTTAAAATGACATTTTGTAAAATAATGAAGCACTGCAATACATTGTAAGTAATAATTAGGCATACTAATTAATAGAGAAGTTAATCAGCATTATTAAGTCTTGAAACCTCTCCAAATCCACTGAATCTACTTTTTAATCCAACTTTGATCCTAATTGATTTTATCCTTAACAGACACAAGCCTTAGTAGACTATTTAATACTGAGTAAACTTACAAGTGAGTGAAGAACAGCAACAATGTTCCTTGATGATGGTGCCACGTTAAATCAAAGTTTTGTCCCTGTAGTGATATCTGATCGTCCGTCGTCTCCTCCGTCTCTGCTCCTGCTGGCTCCTCCTGCTTCTCCGCTCTCTGAGGGTGATGTCAGTGTGGTGTGTGTGGCTCGGGGCTTTTACCCTGACGGTGTCACCATGTCCTGGTCTGAGGACAGCAGCGGCGTGACGGGGGACGAGGTGCAGACGGCTCCGTATCAGCGTCAGGCCGACGGCACCTTCTCCCAGACCAGCGTTCTGAAGCTCAGTAAGCAGCGCTGGAGCTCCGGGAGAACCTACACTGAGTCACCCGGCGCTTTCCACACCGCTGAGCCAGAGCACCAGCCTGAACCAGTGCATGTAGAGAGATTCTCTAACCATCAACAAACATGCATTAAAGAATTCCACTTGTTCTTTACTTGCTTGCTTTAGAAAGTATACGATAATAAAGTGATATTGTTAATTGTAATTGTTAACCTGTGGCCTCATGGTGTTCATAATGACATCTGCTAGAGGATTTCTACCATTTTATTTTCCCAACGCACAGCAATCCCAGGCTTAGAGCAAACTTCTCAATGCATACACTTCAAAAACAAGTAAAACATATTGCACTATAAAATGTCTTCATAAGAATAATGCAAACATGACAGGCTCTGAACTCTCGATTCTGATTGGTCAGAAGGTGTTGCTTCATTTTCTATAACAGCAGCTCTGACACTAGTTCCAGCAGGAAAGTCTTCAGAACAGAGGCGTTTAGAGTTTGTAGTTTCTCAGTAAGGAAAAAAACAGGCTGCATGTTGAAGGACTGTGTGTTTATCGCTGCTACAATGTAAGTAATAACAGGAACTCCTTTCATGGGCATTTTTATGACTATAAACTATAGATGAATACAAAAGTATGATGTGTAGTTGTTTGCTGCAGTACAGGAAGAATAAAACATTTCAGGACGTGATGTTCTAGGAAAATAATCAACTTCAGGGTTAATATGAACTCCTCACACCACCCCATATCTATATTCCTATAAACTTACTGCTCGAGTGTCTACAGTGCTGATATAAACAGATAATAGTAATATTAAATAACCTAACATTTATGAAACCATCATGTTGTCATGACAATGTATGCCTGGTGTTGTAATTACTGTTTTATATATATATATATATAAATCGTATAGGCTATATAACATGTTAGAAAGGCATTACACATGAAATACAGTGTTCTGGCATGAAACTGTAGATGGCGCAATCCGATAGGTCTAACTCAATCTGACCTGGCGACATCATTGTCATACATTGTAAGTAATAATTAGGCATACTAATTAATAGAGAAGTTAATCAGCATTATTAAGTCTTGAAACCTCTCCAAATCCACTGAATCTACTTTTTAATCCAACTTTGATCCTAATTGATTTTATCCTTAACAGACACAAGCCTTAGTAGACTATTTAATACTGAGTAAACTTACAAGTGAGTGAAGAACAGCAACAATGTTCCTTGATGATGGTGCCACGTTAAATCAAAGTTTTGTCCCTGTAGTGATATCTGATCGTCCGTCGTCTCCTCCGTCTCTGCTCCTGCTGGCTCCTCCTGCTTCTCCGCTCTCTGAGGGTGATGTCAGTGTGGTGTGTGTGGCTCGGGGCTTTTACCCTGACGGTGTCACCATGTCCTGGTCTGAGGACAGCAGCGGCGTGACGGGGGACGAGGTGCAGACGGCTCCGTATCAGCGTCAGGCCGACGGCACCTTCTCCCAAACCAGCGTTCTGAAGCTCAGTAAGCAGCGCTGGAGCTCCGGGAGAACCTACACTGAGTCACCCGGCGCTTTCCACACCGCTGAGCCAGAGCACCAGCCTGAACCAGTGCATGTAGAGAGATTCTCTAACCATCAACAAACATGCATTAAAGAATTCCACTTGTTCTTTACTTGCTTGCTTTAGAAAGTATACGATAATAAAGTGATATTGTTAATTGTAATTGTTAACCTGTGGCCTCATGGTGTTCATAATGACATCTGCTAGAGGATTTCTACCATTTTATTTTCCCAAAGCACAGCAATCCCAGGCTTAGAGCAAACTTCTCAATGCATACACTTCAAAAACAAGTAAAACATATTGCACTATAAAATGTCTTCATAAGAATAATGCAAACATGACAGGCTCTGAACTCTCGATTCTGATTGGTCAGATGGTGTTGCTTCATTTTCTATAACAGCAGCTCTGACACTAGTTCCAGCAGGAAAGTCTTCAGAACAGAGGCGTTTAGAGTTTGTAGTTTCTCAGTAAGGAAAAAAACAGGCTGCATGTTGAAGGACTGAGTGTTTATCGCTGCTATAACGTAAGTAATAACAGGAACTCCTTTCATGGGCATTTTTATGACTATAAACTATAGATGAATACAAAAGGATGATGTGTAGTTGTTTGCTGCAGTACAGGAAGAATAAAACATTTCAGGACGTGATGTTCTAGGAAAATAATCAACTTCAGGGTTAATATGAACTCCTCACACCACCCCATATCTATATTCCTATAAACTTACTGCTCGAGTGTCTACAGTGCTGATATAAACAGATAATAGTAATATTAAATAACCTAACATTTATGAAACCATCATGTTGTCATGACAATGTATGCCTGGTGTTGTAATTACTGTTTTATATATATATATATATAAATCGTATAGGCTATATAACATGTTAGAAAGGCATTACACATGAAATACAGTGTTCTGGCATGAAACTGTAGATGGCGCAATCCGATAGGTCTAACTCAATCTGACCTGGCGACATCATTGTCA